>NC_134504.1:8667015-8712015 GCF_040206685.1 Ascaphus truei
AGAAGGCACCCAGCAAGGAGAGCGGACCACCCTTCCTTCCCCCCACCCCCTCTGTCCCTTCCCCCATCTCTCCCCTTCAGATTGTTTTTGTTTATTTTTTGTTTACCAATGATGTTAAATAAGATGGTTATTGGCAATTTCGTGAAAACAGTGGATGTCATGCAAACCAATAAAAATCTATGTTATTAAAAAAAATATATATATATATATAACCTTAGACAAATCATGTGTGTTTGTTTTTTAATAGAACATGTGGATTATAATTGTATCCATGCTTTAATGTTATTCTCCTCAATATTGTAGACATTTCAGTCCATTTTTAGAACAAAAATTGAATAGAAGACAAGTGAGGATACAAGGTTACTTACCTCCAACAGGAAATGAATCTATTTCTCTCTTTATTGAGGTCACATGATCCTCAGCGTTTGGTTCTTCTTTCTCCGACTTAATCTCTAACCTCTCCAGTACAACCGTTGGAAAACCTGGCAATAAGAAAAGGAAAACCCATCATGTAAAGCTGGGATTTGGGGCTCTTCTTGTGATTTCACCTTCTCTGATATTGGTATAATGTAATACCTGTCGTAAATAAAGGTTTTACTAGCCGTCCTGGCAAAAATTGACAAATATAGTTGAAGACATATTACATTTTACCTGATATATAAAAGACTTCACAACTGTTTCCATAATACTTTATCTTTATCAAGTGACATAGTGGCATAACATAACTGAGACGCAGTCCGCGTCATCATGCGGTTCACAGCGGATCTGAAAGGAGGGCGTTGGCATTTTGAAGGTCTGCGCATGCGCACAGCATTGAAACGCGCTGCGCTGCATGCGTTCCAGCACATGGGCTACAGATGAGTAAGCTCGTCTAAGATGGACACCACAAGACGGACCGCGCATGCGCAGTCACTGAAACGCATTGCGTTCCACAACACAGGACCGAGGAGGATGACGTCATCAAACATGGACGCAGCAAATTGAAGATGGATGAAAGATCTGCGGAGGCAGCTGATCTAAAGGTTATATGATTACATCATGAGTGTGGACATTGGAGGAATGGAGATATGTAGCACATGTTTTCTATCTTTGCTAATTGGACATATTGCATTATGGGGATTAGGGTGCTATTTAAATGCTGTCTTTTGGGATTGTGTGTTATGCCACTATGTCACTTGATGAAGACCATTGAGGTCGAAACGTTGTGTTGGCTCAAATAAATGAGTTTAGATTTGCAAATCCGTTGTGCCCTGAGTTCCTTCTACTACTGATTCAGGACTGGAAACAGGCTTTCGTTCAAACACGGGAGCACCGGTAATTGTATCTTTTAAACATTTTTTCAAGGTGTGCACCATTCACTTTATATGTCTGGTCCATAATACTTAAGACACACGCCATCTTCATTGATGCGTCTGTGTACTAAATATACTAGCTTGGGTAGGAAATAAGACCGTATAACTTCTATTTTTGCCTGAGAAACAAATCCGATTATATATAGGAAACACTGTTTTTTGGTATCATTTGATTTGTATAATTACAACAGTTACAAATATATATATTTGTTGTTCTTGCCAAGTGCGGTCAGGTCCAGGATATTCATATTTAGCCACGTCCCCTGATACTCTCCAGAATCCCCCAAAGAATGTCTTTCCGGGTACATTTAAAAGCTTTACATTTATTATAATGTCAGGACAGCCATATCTCAAATCCCCCCCCCCCCACTTAAAAAAACAGATATCCTTATCTCTAGATACCACCAGTCCTATAAACCTAAGGCCTGGTCAGTGGTTCAGTAGGCAATAAAAACAGTTCTTGTATTTTTACCTCTCGTTGCCAGATTGATTAAAATAATTGATCATTTCTGCCATATTTATTATAACTCCCACAACTGCTAAATAACCAGATATCCCCTCCTTGCAAAATTCAGAGTCTTCAAAATATATACAATACTCACTTAACAAGCGTGGATCCATACTGGTAGTGGGCAGTGCTCCTCTGTCCATGCTGGCAGTGGGCAGTGCTCCTCTGTCCATGCTGGCAGTGGGCAGTGCTCCTCTGTCCATGCTGGCAGTGGGCAGTGCTCCTTTGTCCATGCTGGCAGTGGGCAGTGCTCCTCTGTCCATGCTGGCAGTGGGCAGTGCTCCTCTGAAGGTGCAGAGATAGGACGGTCTTTGATTTAGATTTGGTGGATGCCAGCTGTACCTGTATAAAAGAGAAGAAATGTAATTAGTACGATCTGTTTTATTGGACAAATATACAGCATTTAGTGTGAGCTTTCAAACCTAAAATTATTAAACACAAAACAACCCCAAAGGAGTCAGAGAGACAGGGACACCAAAACACACATCTGGTCCATTCTCAAACAGGAAGCTAATTTCAAACACTACAAAATACATTAATGGCTCAGGATTGCTATAACATAACCATCTAGTATAAAGAGTCAGGGATCAACAGCTATAAGAATAGCAATGCCCTCCTAGTGCAACATAGTAACACACTGTACAGTGCTATAGTATAAATAAAAAAAAGCAGATAAATCTGCTGCTCCCGTTTGGCATCAGAGAGACTTCTATGTATGTATGTATGTATGTATGAATGAATTTATTAGACCTGTGGGGAGAAAATGGAAGGGATTTTAACCCCTGCTCTGCCTAAAATGATAAGCTGATAGTAGTGCTACGGTGCTACATCCAGGATAGTTTAGAACCAGACAGACGAACAAGAAAATAAATCCACTTTACGGTGAGCCTCAGGTACTGTGGTTAGAGAAATTGTTATATGTATTCTAAATAAAACTTCATATTTTATTAGAACGTGTACAAAAACTAAACGACGATAGGTAGTTAGGCTAATAGATAAAATGTTGCCAAAGTCTAGGTGGTGTCAATTCAGTGTAGGCGTCTTTCTGGGAGCATAATGCTTCTCTTTGGCTAAATAGGGGACCAAGATCAGTCATTTTAGTGGAATATAATGTTTGTTTGTTTTTGTGTGTGTGTGTGTGTTCACAGGGCTAGTTATTGTAAGGTCTCCGAAGATTTATTCATATGAAGAAGTGGACTATATATTTTAAAATTTGCCTGATACTTTTAGGATTCTTAGATTAACCTATAAGGGTATCTAGGTGTAAGTGTACCCTATGCTGTAATATAATTTGGTTTAGCTTACACAAGTATTTTCCCTTAATAATGAGAAAATAGATATAGCGAGGTGCCAAAAAAAAAAAAAAAATTATATATATATATATATATATATATATAATGTGTGTGGCAGGCCAATTTAGTTGGTTGTATCCATGAATTTCAATTCTCTAGCCACTGAAAGGGTTAACGGATTCCCACTTCATTTCTCTGGGAAGCATATGGTTACAAAATGCCTTTGAGATGCATCCGTTGGTCAGACCGCCCTGTGTATGGAGCCCCTTTGAGACAGTTCTCCTATAACTTCACAGGCACAATATATAGCTATCCTGCCGCAGTGACAGATATAACAGCCTGGCACCCAAGTGACCATAGAGGATAACAGCCCAGGTATATCTGCAGGGTACCTTGCAGTTAGGAGGGGGGTCCCCGGCGGTTAGGGGGGCTCTGGTCTCTCCCCTGCTGCAGTCACAGATCCGGGTCACTGCTATTTTTCTAATGCTGTGATTTCTCAGGAAGCGGAAACACTGACTACATCCAGGTCACAGCTCCGTGTCCTACTGCGCATGCTCACACTAAGGGATCTTGGGAGTTGTAGTTTCTATAGACTTCAGTACAGATTAGGTGTCACATACAGTGTAGATCAGAAACATTTCCCAGAAACATTTCCCAGAAACAAAGTCTCTGACAGGCAGGGCTGCTGGTTGTGTTTGGGAAGTGCAGGTTGCCCTGATTTTATAATTTCATTTATTTTCCAAGTTCCAACTGAGACAATAACAAGCCCACCCGCTCCCCACACAGAAAAGCCCCCCGCCCCCACACAGTCCCCCCCCGCTCCCCACACATAGCCCCATCTCCCCACACAGAGCCCCCCTGCTCCCCACACACAGCCCCAGTTGGTATATGGGGATGGATTTCGGTGAGATAGTGTTAATTTGAGGGACATTTGCGAGGGTGAAAGTGGGACAGCTTGTGAACTTTGTATTAATTTAAAACCTGAGACAGAACATGAAACACAGACAGAGCTCAGTGCACATCCAATGAAACTTATACACGGTACAGTGCCTAAATATATATATATATATATATATATCTACTATATATTTCTGAAAGTGTTCTATGTGTCCGTGTCTGTATGTGTCGCCCTGTGTCCCTCCCTGTGTCCCTAGCGGCAATCTCATTGGACCTTGGGCCAGGCCAATGAGATTGGTCCCTTGGCCCGCCCGCCCCCACACACCTCTCATTGGCCTGAGGCGGACACACACACACACACACACACACTCTGCGCGGCGCTCATCGGGACCCGCGCGCACCTCCTCTCCCTGGGTCTCCCACTTTCCCGCGCTTTTTACTCCTCTCCCCCCCCCCCCGGCGCCGCTACAGTCAGCGGGGGAGAGGAGCAAGCGCCCGGGACACAGCGGCTCTCCCTCACCCCCCCCCCCCCCCCCACACACACACAGAGCACGTGGCTCTCCCCTCACACAGGCCGCTCCCTCACCCCCCACACAGAGCACGCGGCTCTCCCTCACACAGGCCGCTCCCTCACCCCCCCCCCCCCCCACACACACACACACACAGAGCACGCTCTGCGGCTCTCCCCTCACACAGGCCGCTCACCCTCCCCCCCACATACACACAGAGCACGCTCTGCGGCTCTCCCCTCACACAGGCCGCTCCCCATCCCCGCGGCCTCTCCTCAGGCTGTCTCCGCCTCTCCTCCGGCTGTCTCCGCCTCTCCCCGCGAGAGGCCCAGCACCTCCTCACCGGAGCGTCTCAGCCTCGCCGCGGAGGAGCCCGAGGAGGAGGAGGGGGGCGGCCGGGACCCGCGCGGCCGTGTGGAAGGTGAGTACACGCAGGGGAATGGGTTATTTACTGCGTCCCTGACTCCCCCTGCCCTTTGCCCCCCCTGCCCCCCCTGCCCTTTGCCCCCCTGCCCTTTGCCCCCCCTGCCCTTTGCCCCCCCTGCCCTTTGCCCCCCCTGCCCTCCCTCCCTCTGCCCTTTGCCCCCCCTGCCCTCCCTCCCAATGCCCTTTGCCCTCCCTCCCCCTGCCCTTTCCCCCTGCCCTTTCCCCCCCTGCCCTCTCTCCCCCTGCCCTTTTCCCCTTTGCCCCCCTGCCCTTTGCCACCCTGACTTTTGCCCCCCTGCCCTTTGGCCTCTTGCCCCCTCCCTCCCTGCCCTCTTGCCCCCCTCCCTGCCCTCTTGCCCCCCTCCCTCCCTGCCCTCTTGCCCCCCTCCCTCCCTGCCCTCTTGCCCCCCCTCCCCCCCTACCCCCATCCCCCCCTGCCCTCTTGCCCCCCTGCCCTCTTGCCCCCCTGCCCTCTTGCCCCCCTGCCCTCTTGCCCCTCCCTGCCCTCTTGCCCCTCCCTGCCCTTTGGCCCCCCTGCCCCTCCCTGCCCTTTGGCCCCCCTGCCCCTCCCTGCCCTTTGGCCCCCCTGCCCCTCCCTGCCCTTTGGCCCCCCTGCCCCTCCCTGCCCTTTGGCCCCCCTGCCCCTCCCTACCCTTTGGCCCCCCTGCCCCTCCCTTGCCCCCCTGCCCCTCCCTGCCCCTCCCTGCCCTTTGGCCCCCCTGCCCCTCCCTGCCCTTTGGCCCCCCTGCCCCTCCCTGCCCTTTGGCCTCCCTGCCCTTTGGCCCCCCCCCACCCCTCCCTGCCCTTTGCCCCCCCCCCCCCGCCCCTCCCTGCCCTTTGCCCCCCCCCCCCCGCCCCTCCCTGCCCTTTGGCCCCCCCCCCCGCCCCTCCCTGCCCTTTGGCCCCGCCCCTCCCTGCCCTTTGGCCCCCCGCCCCTCCCTGCCCTTTGGCCCCCCCCCGCCCCTCCCTGCCCTTTGGCCCCCCTGCCCCTCCCTGCCCTTTGGCCCCCCTGCCCCTCCCTGCCCTTTGGCCCCCCCGCCCTTTGGCCCCCCCGCCCCTCCCTGCCCTTTGCCCCCCCCCGCCCCTCCCTGCCCTTTGCCCCCCCCCGCCCCTCCCTGCCCTTTGCCCTCCCCGCCCTTCCACGCCCCTTGCCCCCCCCCCCCCGCCCTTCCACTCCATGCCCCCTGCCCTTCCACGCCCGGGCAACGCCGGGTCTCTCAGCTAGTTTAAAATAAACCTAGGAAGTATTGTATGTTAAAGTCTGTTAGTGTAATATTTTAAAAGAGAATGAAAATTTGGCAGTTGTAAAAAGAAGTCATTTCACCCTGACTCAAATATGAATTTGTATTTTTTACTGTAGCACATTTTTGTTCCTGGGCGTAGGAAATACTGTGTTACAATATTTAAATGAAGTTTTAAATTTAAATTTTATGTGCTGATTTAGAGGAGTCAGGACTAAAAGCAAGGTATATCTAGAATGCAAAGTTTTAAAAAGTAAATGTTTATTTTTTATTTAAACAAAAAGAAAGAGTCTGATCTTCTGAAGTAAGGAAGCTTTATTAAGTTTTACTCTGGCCCACAAGATTAAGATCATGTTGGAGTTTTGTAGAAAGGAGAATGAATGTTGATGGAAGATAAACTCAGAGAACGTGTGTGTATGTGTGTGAGTGTGTGTAAGAAAGATAAGGAATTATATACTGTAGTAAAAAAAACATTAAGATTTTTGTTTTATAGGAAGTGTTGCAGAGATGGTTTTGTTTTTGTCTTTTAGTTATCAAGGTTTCTCTGTTCAAACTTATATTAGAAAACTAACGGTTTGTTTTCTTAAATACACTGCTCGTCTGATTTTTTGAACAGCAGTCATTTAAAAGAGGGAAGGTTAAAAGCAGCCAAGTGGGCTGGCCCCCCTCCTCCAGTTTAAGGAATGTACAAGGACCACGTTCCAGGCATGAAAAGTTAACTAGAAGCTGAGAGAGAAAAAAAAAGTTTAAAAGCAGCTTATAGTATGGGGAAAGGGAATGATTCTGTAATGTATTTATTTTTGGACTAAGTTTATTGGCCAATACCCACTCAGCAGAAATGCTTTAGATGGCATAGCCCCTATTATGTAGGAATTATTACAAGAAGGGGTTATAATCCCCACATGCAGTATCCAAATTACCTCTACGCAGAAACCAGTAAACACATTTAAATTCTATTTGTTCTATGTTTTTAATTCTATTTGTTATAATTGTTTTATTAACAATACAATAATATTTTATATGTATTTCCGTATTTGAATAGTGTCAAAAGTATACTCAGTACTTCACAAAGCGTACAATATAAACGAGTAAGCATAAAATCAGATATGAAATAATTTTTCCTATAAAGTTAACTGCATATGTGATGTATTTTTATAACTTTTAACCATTACCTCTCCTTTCCCTCCAAAAGGTGTCTTAATTTGAACCCTGATCTATAGCCTCTCATTTTAAAGAATGCAACTGTAGGCTATCTAGATTTTATTTTTTAAAGCAGTAGCTATTATCAAATTCATGATATATATATATATATTTAAATCTCAAGCTGCTGATGTTTTAAATACCATCATTCTTTATGTCGTATATTGTTCACATGTCATAGGATTTGCATATGAACAAAAGAGAGGATAATTTATATGATTTTCCATAACACACCTGTCTATATGCGGATTCTGCCTATTTTGTTCATTGCAACATTACCTTATGTGTGTTGTTTTGTTATTTATCCTTGAACATTTCTTGCCGATATGACTCCATTCATACTGATGTGTTTTGGTGCTGTCTACTCATTGCTACACATAGCAACATGTTACTTCATGAATATTCATGTAGAGAGGGATATACCCCATCTCTTTACATTTTCCATCATAACTATTGGATAGCTTTATTTTGAGCCTGTTTGGGAACTAAGTATTAATGTGATAAGCTGCTACTACGCAGTGTTTTGTGGTGAAGATAATTAGCATTGTTAGTATATTATGGTCACTGGCCCCTCATGTTCTGATAGGGCTTTACACTCGTGTTCATATTAGCATTTTTGTTTACCGTATACTGTCCGTTTCGTTCACATGGGGACTCTTTTATTTATGATTTATTAGTTGTCATTTTATGCATTTCGTAAGTTTTTAGCTTGTAAAAAAGTTGTATACGTTTTAGTTGTGTTATAGTTAAGTTTATGTGGATATTTCTCCTTTGGTCTGTAATAAATTTGATATTAGTGGTATTAGTTATTTAACTGGTACTTTATGTATATTTTACAGTTTACAATGAGTGCAAGCTTTAGGGACTTTTAGTGACAACCTCTTGTCACTTATCAGTGTTCTCTTACGATACTTCCCTATGCACCGTTGATTTCTTTCTTTTGTAGTTGGTGAGCAAAGTGTTTTTGTGTTTATTTTATAAACAGATGCCAAGATAGTGGTGAAAATCAAAAAAAAATTATGCTGATACTAAATTAAAGTGGTTAAAAGCGCTCTCCTTGTGCTTTTATTAATGAAATGTTTAAGTCTCTCCAAACTTAGGTGCAGCTTATACAGTCTACCAAGGAGAATACAAAGCAGCAGCATCGCAAGAAAAAAGTGCCGGCACCACCGTAAACAGCTAACAAAGACAAAGAATCATCAAGCCAGTGTTTTGATGGGTTTTTCCCTGACCACTGACCAACAGATAGTGTATCTAGGCACAATAATCCTAGAACATTTAACCACCGAGGAATTAAGACTTCAGGCAAGGCCCGGTCTTAAACGAACAATTTGTTTTTTCAGGACTCAATATTATTTTTTTTATGCTTTAGAGTGTGTTTTTAAGATTTATGCCTCGCCATCCAGATGATAATAAGGGATGATCAGTTTTGCAACATTTGTAATGTTTATTGTTTTATGGTCACATCATTTTGCAGACAATCATACAATCTTGCACAATGCTACACAGGTTAATGGGTCACAAGGGAATATATACAATGAATCCCTGCCATACTCTAGTGGCCCCCAATGACGTAAGAGAGAATTACATTTAACCCCTTGAGTAAGGATACCTTACACTAATGCTGAATTTAAAATGATGAAATGTTAATTTGAATTTGTTTACAGGGAACCTTTCTAAACCGAATTCCACTGGTAAATGAGGTTCCTGTAGGTGGATTTTGCACTGGGAACAACAATCAATTTATGGGTCAGGTGTCTCCACCAACCAATGAAACTTGTATGAAAATGTATTTACAGCCCTGAACTAAAAATTTACAGGGAGGATGTGGCCTTCATTTTTCAGTTTTAATTAAGATAGTAAAAAGTGCTTGCGCAAATTCTAGTTTACCTAGGGGAGTGTATTGGCTTTGTGGAAAATGGGCCTACAGAGTATTACCATGTGGTTGGACAGGGTCTTGCTATCTAGGTACAATTGTACCTGCCTTTACAATGACCCACTGGCAGGATCAGGAATAGCAGAGCCACTTCCAACGCACAGGGGTTGAAAAGTAGTCTATGGAAAGAACAATTTTGGACTAGCTTATTTCCTAATATAGGAGTTGAGTTGCTATATGACAGGCTCAATGTACTTACTGATGTATTGGATGATGTTCTCAATCAAATAACTACATTCATTAATTTACTTAAGAACAGGTATAGATTAGATTAATGGCCCTACAGAATAGAATGGCTCTGGACTATATTTTAGCGTGTGTGCCCTAGTTAAAGAGCAATGTTGTGTTTTTTTTAGAGATCAAAGTGGTAAGATTGAGCATGAGGTAGAGAAGATCGCAGAGATACAGGAGAGATTAAGGAAAGGTGGAGATAAGAGGTGTGTTTTGTTAGGAATTACCATGTTGGTTGGTTTTCTAGAAGCGAAACTGATGAATGGATTTGTCTGTGTGCTTGCAGTTCTGATTGATTTGTATGACTGTGTCATGTGCAGTAAATCCATACTGCAAAGGTGTGTAACACCCTCTACCCAGGCCATGCCACTGATCACAGACAACACTACGGAAGATGCAATCTCAGAAGGAAAAGTCAGTACTCCTCAATGGAATACAGATGAAGATGATGGCAGAAAGACCAACCTGGCTGATATGATAGCCAGCAGCTCTGTGAGTTTCCAGAACTATCAAAGCCATGCAAAAGTGGGCCCTCCAGGCCAGTGCAACGCATCTGAGTTTTATCTGAATTATCCTTAAAAGACTATGTTTTCAAGAATAAAAAGAGAGGACTGTGAAGATTGAGATAATGTGTGTGGCTATCATCACCTCCATTTTGGCATAACCGTATGCTTGTATGTATGCCAATTTGTTTAATTCTTGAATGAACTGAATGTTTGATTCTGCAGAGTATCGCTTCTGGATGTAACCCGCCCTTGTGTAATTCCTACGAAAAGGAAAATAGGTGACAGTGCGCAGCTAATACCTAGTACCATACAACCTGTGAACAGTGCACAGTGAATAAAAAACAATATTATTGACCTTAAATGTGAGGATGACACTGGATGTGGGTCTGCAGCCTTTCTTAGGGGTGGTTCGACACCCCTGAAACTAGACAAAAAACAAAAGAACAGGGCGCACAACGCACATAGTGATGTAAAGTTTAAAAAGTGACTTTATGATTAAAAGTAAATAGTTCTGCGTACATCAAAGTAAAATAAACAAGCAGTTGGTTAATAGGTTTACCACACCAGGGGACAACCGGAGGCGACACCCTATGGTAGGTCTCAGCAGGGGGTTGATCAGCAAGCGTTTCGTCTGCTATTCACTCCACACCTGTGGAATCCAGAGCTCTCCGTCTTAGGGTGGTAGATGGATTAATCCCAAGATGAAAGTCCCAGAGCACACGGCTCAATTTCGCGTGAATCAGCCAAAGTCAGTGTCTAAACGGCTGGAACGCCACTCGTTTACCGCTATTCCTCGTGGGGCGCCCGGCGATGACGTCACGAGTCGCCCATCGACTTCCGGGAAGCGCCTCTTGGAACGCACAGCGTGCGGGCCGTGCTGGATGTTCCCGGCAGCGTGGAGTGCAAAGCATGTATAGGAAGCTATGGAATCGGCAAAACTGACTGTAACTCACAATTGGGGGAGAGTACGCAAACAATGTTCAAAGGCACACAGGGGTGTGGAAAAATGAGCAGAGACAACCTTCCAACGCGTTTCGTAACACTAGGTTACTTCTTCAGGGAATGTATGCAGATGGATGGGGGTTGTACATATATATATACACAGCATCCCCCAATCAAACGTGCGGTGTCTAATTGCTGTTTCTTCAATTAAAGGTGTAGCATGTTGCTCATTAACACTTGCATATCACTGTGTCTCATAGAAAACAGAGAAAAAGAAAAGGTGATGTATAGTAGCGCTAATGGGAATTAGACAATATACCCTGCTTTGAAGGTGAGCCCTAGTGGTAGAAAGGCAGCCTGATGGTGAACTGATGGTACAATCAGAATAAACGGCATAAAACAAAAAGGGATACCGGCGCCTAATGAGTCCAAATAGTGGAATCCTGGATATCCAATAGAGATAGCTCAAGTCCCAGGATGATCAACAGTCTCTTAGTCTTTAGATGATCAGATAGGACTTCGTTCATGGGAAGTGGAACATGAAATGAAAAAAGAGATATTTAGTGCAACACAGCTTTAACGAATTACACAGACATAAATTTGCAAAGTGGCTGACAATGATGACAAGACAGACAGACACACCAAGACAGATAAACACAAAGCAAAGCTAATGATAAAAATTAGTTTAATATAACTAAATAAGTAAAAATGTTGGACAAAATCTGGAACGCCGCTCCGGTCGGTTAAAACCTGAATAACACTCACAGGATGGCAGATGGTTAATGGCAGTGAACTGGTGTGGACTGTTCTCCACGTGTAGAGGGTCCGCAGAGTGCCCTGGAAGCCGTGCGATCCTTCTGTGTCTCCTGGTTGGCAAGAACCGGAAATGGCGTCTCCGTCGTGTGCCGGAACCGGTAGTGACGTCACCGGATGTTGCGTCAAGGCCTGGCAAATCTCCAACGAAGCCAAAGGAAACCGCAATCCGTGCCTCAATGTCCCTCTATCACTAAGCCACAGCACTCAGCACTTGTACTGCTTATCCAAAAAAGTGTCCAAACTCAATAAAATGGCCCTACGCGTTACGTGTGTCTAAACACACTTCCTCATCCCCTGAGGATATATATAGTGAAGATTGAGATAATGTGTGTGGCTATCATCACTTCCATTTTGGCCTAACCGTATGCTTGTATGTATGCCAATTTGTTTCATTCTTGAATGAACTGTGAATGTTTGATTCTGCAGAGTATCGCTTCTGGATGTAACCCGCCCTTGTGTAATTCCTACGAGTCATGTAATAAATTGAAATAGCATTCGTAAGCGATTTCTCCTGCATTAGATATTTCTGCTGACCGTAGAATTTGTTATCTAACAGCTACATTGCATACAGGGCTGGACAGAGTAACTCCCTTATGTCACAAGGTTAAGAGGCCCACATTATGGTAAATTATCGATAAGAATATAGCGTATGCAGCATATTTAGGTATCAACCAATATGTATTTTTGCATGTCATCATATTATCATTTATCTCTAAGCCAGCCCCCTTAAGGGGTGTATTACTCATTTTGAAATGTATAAAAATGTGATCCAAGCAATATGTTGGCAGAGGCCTGAGTTCCTTGTTGGAATTCTTTTCTCTCAATTGTGCCTTGGTACAGATAAACTCATGTTGTTACTTTTTTGAACCCTTGACTCATTGATTTTATTTCTACGCTTTCACAATATATATAATCAAAAAAGAAATAGATGATACCGTTCTGTGGCTAACGAAATGCTGTTATTTGTGCGAGCTTTCGAGATACACTGATCTCTTCTGGCGATGTTACAATGAATGAAGCAAGCAAAAGGTATACTTAAAAACAGTGTCTCTTGGAATGTTATCTGTGCTTCTCCTTCCCCCAGTGTGGATGTGTTTTATGGCTGGAGGTGTCAAAAGGTTCCTGAAAGCAAGTGATGTAAGATTGTGTGTGTGTGTGTATCTGTGTGAATATAAATGATTGGAGAGCCCACAGTATATACAGAGCTTTACGAAAGGTGTGTGTGGAGTGGGAGTGGATATAAATGGTGTGGGTAGGTGTGGAAATGTGAGAGATTGTAGCACAACTAAAAGTGTGTGTGGATACTATGTGGTCCCTATACATTTCCACACCTACCCACACCATTTATATCTGGTAGAAGGGGTCTCCGGCTGCTCTCAAGAGGATTAACCACATCCGGTAGGAATCTGCAGAAAGGAGAGAGGAGATATATATATGTTGTGGTTATTTTGGGGGTTCAATATGAGCTTGTAGGTGTCCTGTATGTTTTTTGAACTTTGTATTAACCCTTGTCCCGTGGGCAGGTCATGTGCTCACAGGTGTGCCGTACGTGACAAATGCTTTAGACCACGGGTGTGCAAACCGCTGGGGTGCAAGATTTTTTTTCAGGGTGACACAGCGCTTACAGAGGCCCCGCGCTCTTCCCCAAAGCATTTAAATTAAATGCAGTGGATCGCACGAAAAGCCTCTGTTAGTTCCCTTATCTTGTTGCCGACGGCTTCTGGTGACACGTCAACCGCGACGTTATTTAATGGTGGAGACAATGATGTAAGGGGGGGGGGGGGCAAGCAGGGGGTCAGAGCAGGCAGGGGGGGCGCAGGGAATTTTTTTTTGCACACCTCTGGTTTAGACACGTGAGTTGCATCAATAGATTCAGCCGGTCGTCACGGACCCCACGAGACTAATCGACCGTCTTAATCCTAAATTTGAGTGACAAATGGATATCTCTCCTTGCCGCCTCTTACCCATGCAGTGCGTGGTCTCAGTACATGCCACTCTGTGCCACTAACACAGTAGATGACATCACATGATATTCCCATTTTTAATAAAGTTCTTGAATGAAAGCGTACGCTGTGTGTCACCTCTCTCTGGAATGCACCAGCAATTATTCACAAACGTTTAGATTCTTTTGAGGTTGACAGTGTTTGGGGGACTGTTGGCCATGTACATCAAGGGCTCCTAGGAAATTCTCCGCCTCTTCTGGGAATCTTAACGAAAATTGGTTCCCGTCTTTGTTCGCGACTAATTGGAATGGGAAAGCCCATCTATAGCAGATCTCGTTATCTGAGGCCCACTGTGACTGGACGGTGGCTTCTTCTTCTTGAGATTGCAGATCTGGAAAGATCTTGGAAAATCTGGATCCTAGAGTCTTCAAAGTCCACACAATTTTGATTCCAGCAGCCTCTCATTATTTTCTCCTTAGTAGTGTAATAGTGTAGTTTGACTATTACGTCCCTGCATTTCCGAGGATCCGCGAATCTTGGACCTAAGGCTCGTTGTGCGCTGTCCATATACAGGTCACTTGTTAGAAAAGACGGAACTATTTGGGTAAATAGTTTTGTTAGATGGGGTTGCAATTGGATCAACTGCTTCCGGGATATTTCTTACTCTAAGGTTTTGCCTCCTTTCCCGATTTTCCAAATCAGTGACGTTGTCATTCAGGTTCCTGATTTCGTCGCTAAGTCTGAATAGCTCGTCTTCCATTGAGCCCTGACTGCAGGGATTCTTCGAGTTTATTTTCCAGCTGCACTGTTCGTTCTGTCAGGGAAGTCAGATCTGCCTTAAATTAAGCAACAGCCTTTTCAAGATCCACTTGAAAGACACCCTGCAGCTCTTTAAACAAATCTTTTAAAGCCTTTGATGTGATTTGGAAATTTTCTCCTGTCTCTTGGTCTTGTTCTGTGTCAATAAAGTTTCCCCTTTGTTGTTGTGGCGGATCCTGTTCCTGTGCAAGCGTGGACGCCATCTTGGATTTCGGTAACCGGAGATGCCGTTTCAAGAGTTAATGGGACACTGAGGGGGTCGGTGGCTTCTTATCTTTTTTAGGGGGAGGCATCCCTGTAGGTTCTGCTGGCGGGGGGAGGTCTTTTCAAGAAATGTCAACCAATTTGGAGGGCTAAATCATCCGCGATCGTAGCGGAGTCCACGGAGCTGCTTCAGAGTGCTCCCATCCTCCTCTACGCTGCATGCGCGCCCCCCTATATTGTATTTTTAAACCCAAACCGTACCTTCATTAACCCCTCAAGCACCAGATGGACGGAAATACATATCTAATGATATTATCATGACATGTGCATTAACCCCTTACCTACCAGTGATACAGGGGGGGAGAGAAGACAGGGGTGGTGGGAGAGACAGGGAGGGTGAGAGAGATGGGTGGTGTAGAGAGAGAGACAGTGAGAGACGGGTTGAGAGACAAGGGTGGAGGGGAAAGAGACGGGTTGGGGGAGATGGTGGAAGGGAGAGAGGGAGACGGGTGCAGAGTAAGAGGTGGCTGTGAGAGAGGTTAGGGGGAAAGAGGGGTGGGGGGAGAGAGGGATGGGGAAGAGGGGGGTAGTAGAGAGACAGAGAGGGAGATGAGGTGAGGTGGGGAGATAGGTGAGGGGGACATGATCTTGATCAATGTTAAAGATCTGTTATTTTCCTCTGATATTCTTCTTCATGTTTATTAAGCTCCATGATAATCTTGAAGTGAGGGCTGGACTTCATCCCTCAAAACCTGGATGATGTGAAGACGCTGCATATGTCATGATGTATGAGTATGATGACAACACGACTCAGCTGAAGCGATTTGCGCACTCCGGACTCTGCATTATCTTCTCATTATATGACACACAGTGGCGCACCTTGTGGGATACAGAGGCTTTGGCTCCTAAAACAGTGGGGCGATCGAACTCCTGAGCCTATCAATGATCTCTATATTGAACTAGAAGCCGCAGTTGCGTTTGCATAGATTAACTGATAGTACACCAATGATAGAAAAAGGTAACAGTGGCGCTCCCTCAAAAATAGCACAATGTGATTAAGAAACCCTAATGGAGGGCGAGGGCTGAAATGGAGATGATAAATAAAACCAAAATGAAAAAAAACAAAAAAACAAATGATACTGGCCCTAGACTACAACTCAATCGAAAAGGATCGTCCCTTAATCCTTGGTATAGGTACAGATGGCGGGATGATGAGCGCATACAAAAGAAAAAAAAAAGAGAAAAGACAAATGTACACAAGTGACTGCTTGTGAGGAGGGATGGGAGGGGGGGGAGGAGAGTGATGGACTAATAAATATTTAATAGCTACTCACACGGGCACGTGAGCAAAATCACTCAGCGTTGTCTTTATGTGATAAGCTTCTTTCTGTCACAGGATGTTCACAGTAGCTGGAGTATGCTTGTAGTAATGGACCCCACAGACAGAGAAAGAAGTACAGGAGTCCAGTATAAGCAATGTGATTTTTGTAGACACGTAACTTCTTGTTGACACACTGACACTCTCACTACTCAAAATACATTAATTTATGATTTTGAAAATGATCAGATGAATATTTTGGTACCAAGTTTTTTTTTTTTTTTGTAACTGTTTAAGCCAGCGCTTCTCTGTGATATCAAGATAGCTTAGTGAAAGATCACGTAGGGAAATGATGAGTATACAACTGAACTGTGGTGAAATCTTGGAACATCATATCTACCTGTAAAAACATGTCTGTTCTTTTTAACCTGACATTAAATTAACTCCATAAAGAGCAGTAAAAAGGGGAATAATGACTTTTGGAAACACCTAGAGCACATCCTGACCCTACTCGTAAAGTATACTACACTTAGAAGAGTATATTTAACAGGAAAGTTGTATCTTTTTGCACTTGCCACCTTCATCATACATTCCTTCACTCTCTCATAAATACGACTACATGCCTTTTTATTATCACAGCGAAAGGTGCTGAGTGTTTGCGCTATTGAACGTTTGGGAAAGCAAATATAAAAGATAACACTACAAGATGAATAATTTATAGTTAAGACACTAGTAAAGTATTCAAATATTTGCAATCCTAGAAATATTGTATTGGTAATTTAAAGTATATACTGTAATTAGGGTACCCTACAAAGTCCATATTCTATACATTAGAATTGCCATTACAACGGGACGCTACGTGACGTCATGACGCTATACAGTGTCACGTTGCCAACATGGCATCATTTGATCCACGCGGCCATGTTCACTGCAATTGGAAGGGGAGTTGCAGCAGGATCTCGGGAGGCGCCGCCGCAAGGGAATTTTTTACATTTTCTCCGGGTTGGCCTTCAGTAGAAGGTGGAAACCCTGCCTGGGACAAGATTTCTTCCCCATCCTTAATTTACAAATGCTTTCAATGTCTGCCCCTCACTGCTTTCATCACTCTCATTCATCCACCCCTCATCCCACACCTCATCCTTTGATGCCACTCCGTTAAAAAAAAAAGGAATTGTCAAACAATATGTTAGGTATTTTTAAAATGTTATAAATGAAACGCACAGATTTATTGTTTTTAATAAAAATACTAGCTGATATACCCGGCGTTGCCCGGGATTTAATGGTCTCGCTCCCCCTCTCTGTCCACTCACCCCCTATCTCCACTCCCCATTGCCCTCTGTGGGTGAGTTAGTGACTGGGTTTGGGTGGGTGAGTTAGTGACTGGGTGGGTGAGTTAAAAACATGTCAAACCCATATTTAATCGTCCCAGTTATAGCCAATATTCCCAATTTGGCAGATATTTCCTCTCAAATCTTTTCACATTATACTGTTACCAATAAACTCGGACCATGGCCGCCAGAGAAGCTCAAATTTTAACCTTGTATCAGTTATATATGATAATAAACACACAGATACCCAACAAGCTCTGAGAACCCCAAACATATATATATATATATAAATAAAAACACACACACATATATATATATATATGTATATAATGTATGTATACAAGTGTCAGAAGGAGTGCTAGTGGACCTCATTGCCAGCAACTGCCTCTGGCCTTTAAGTAGCAGGCAGTTGCTATCCAACTTTGCTTGTGCATAATACTTGTACCATGTCCCGTCTGAGCTCTGCCTTGCCTTTGTTTTGCCTGCTGCCTGTCTCGACCTTGGAACTGAATCATACTACCCCATGTCTGCCTCGACCTCCGAACTGGACCGAACTACCCCATGCCTACCGTCTGCCTTGGAACCGGACCTTTCTAACCCTGCATCCCAGGCCAAGGTCTTTGTCTTACTCCCTACCTCTGCCCTGCAGGTCCGTATCCTGTCCTGCAATCAGCAACATTACACGAGCCCAGTTGGATAGCAACTGCCTGCTACTTAAAGGCCAGAGGCAGTTGTTGGCAATGAGGCCCAAAGCGAGGCTTACTTCCTGTGAGGGCAGGGATATCCAGGAAGCAAGATGGCTGTGGTAGCTTCGGAGATATTGTCACTTCCCGACAGCAGTCATCCTGGATGTTCGGACAGATCCCTTATACAATAGCACTGACTGGTCTATGTCAGGAAATGTCTTCTCTGACAATTAACATGACAGTATCAAGTTACCTGCCTTTTTTATTACTGTGGTATGGCTATGCTACCAGTATATTGACCAACCCTACTCTAAACAAGCAAATGGTTTATCCCCTGTATGAATCCTCTGGTGTTTGACAAGGCTTTTCTTTTCACTGAATTGTTTCTTACACTCTGTACACGTGAAAGGTTTCTCCCCTATGTGAATCTTATGGTGTCTGTGGAGATAATCCTTCTCGGAAAAGCTTTTCCCACACTCACTACATTTGAAAGGTGAATCCTCTGGTGCCTGGAGAGGTGGATCTGATCAATAAATTGTTTCTCGCACACCGAACATGTGTAAGTTTTCTCCCCTGTGTGAATCCTCTGGTGTGAGAGAAGACCGCTCTTGTGTGAAAACCTTATTCCACACTCTATACACGTGAAAGGTTTCTCCCCTACCCCTATGTGACTCTTCTGGTGTCTGTGGAGATAATCCTTCTCTGAAAAGCTTTTCCCACACTCACTACAGCTGAAATGTTTCACCCCTGTGTGAGTCCTCTGGTGCCTGGAGAAATTTCTCTGAACAAGGAATTGTTTCTCACACACCAAACATGTGTAAGGTTTCTCCCCTGTATGAATCATCTGATGTGTGAGGAGATGGCACTTCTGTGAATAGCTTTTCCCACACTCTGTACATGTGAAAGGTTTCTCCCCTGTATGAATCATCTGGTGTTTGCGGAGGCTTCCCTTATCACCAAATTGTTTCTCACACTCAGTACATTTGAAAGGTTTAACCCCTGTGTGAATCCTCTGGTGCCTGGAGAGGTGGATCTGATCAATAAATTGTTTCTCACACACCGAACATGTGTAAGTTTTCTCCCCTGTGTGAATCCTCTGGTGTGAGAGAAGACCGCTCTTGTGTGAAAACCTTATTCCACACTCTATACATG
The DNA here is from genome assembly GCF_040206685.1 of Ascaphus truei. Lineage (NCBI taxonomy): Eukaryota > Metazoa > Chordata > Amphibia > Anura > Ascaphidae > Ascaphus > Ascaphus truei. Next base: position 8,686,322 of record NC_134504.1, read on the forward strand.
TGTAAGGTTTCTCCCCGGTGTGAAACTTCTGGTGTGAGAGGAGATGGTCCTTCCGTGAAAAGTTTTTTCCACACTCTGTACAGGTGTAAGGTTTCTCCCCAGTGTGAATCTTCTGGTGTAAGAGGAGATGGTCCTTCTGTGAATAGCTTTTCCCACACTCACTACATCTGAAAGGTTTCACCCCTGTGTGAATCCTCTGGTGCCTGGAGAGGTGGCTCTGACCATTGAATTGTTTCTCACACACCGAACATGTGTAAGTTTTCTCCCCTGTGTGAATCCTCTGGTGTGATAGGAGCTCCCCCTTCACTGAAAAATGTTTTCCACAGTCTATACATGTAAAGGGTTGCTTGCTAGTGTGGACACAAAGGTGTGTGATCAAATCCATATTCAGTGAGAAGCTTTTCCCACACTTACAACAAAGAAAAGGTGGAGAATTGCAGCTCCTTCTTGAATCTATTTCGTATCTTTGGCTTGACCCATACTTGGAGTCAGTCTGTGCTGTGAGCTGTACAAGGCCTGTAAATTCACCCTCCTGTGGCACTGGTTCCTTGCATGTGTCCAACATGTGGTAGGAATCATTGGTTTTCGTCACATCAGGGCTGCAGGAAGTGAAGCAGCGTTTAGACATGCAAGAGCTCCAGTTCTGCTCCTCGTTCAGGCAGTGCTCTAACAAAAGTAAACAAAAAAGACAGAGCTCAAATGTTTTCAATCTGTAAAGCAAATGCATAAAAAATACTTTGCAGAATTTACTTCATCACTACTTAATTAACAAAATGTTCTGGTTACTCTATACCCATAGCTCTAAAACAGTGGCCCTGAATATCCAAAACCCCCAATGACTTTGGTGGTGTTCCCCAAAGTCCTGCAATATGGTTCTGACAGTTCACACAGTGAATTAATTTTGCTAGACATATATGTATTCATTCCTGTATTTATTATATACGTGTACATTTACATCCTCCAAATCATAATTAACATTGAACTTGTCCATGAGAAGTAAAGTTAAGGAAATCGTGGTCTATCATACTAGTGAGTTAGTGATACCAACCCAACCTGACAAATATATAGTGTAAAGATAGGTGAGAGAAGTATACATGGGCATCTAAACACGCCCAATTGCTCCATTTTGTGTCTTACATAGTGGGTGAGGTTGAAAAAAGATGTATGTACACACATACACACGTGTGTGAAAAAGAAAGTACACCCTCTTTGAATTCTATGGTTTTATATATTATGTCCTGATAACAATCATCTGCAGTCCTGTCTGACACTCACTCAAGTGATTCTACTACCGGCTAATACTTGAAGCCCGCTGGGCATACCATCTCCTGCCGCCGCTGTATTCCATCTCCCGCCGCCGCATACCATCTCCTGCCGCCGCATTCCATCTCCCGCCACCGCATACCATCTCCCCCTGCCGCCTGTTAAGCACCGGTTCGGCGAACATCACAAATCCTAAGAACACGTTCGCACGAACCGGTGCGAACCGGCTGAATCCCACTCACACCCCCTCCCTTAGTAGCCCCGCCCCCTCTCTAAGAGTTTTGCTGGACAGCCGAGGGAAACTTAGAATGTCCATAATTTGGGAGGCGAGTCACATAGGAAACCCAAAATAGTTGCGTTGACCTACAAATTCACATCGATTGGAGAAAAAGAACCCAGTCTTGTAGCACTCATACACAACAATTGTATAGTGATAAATTTAAAATACTTTATTAATAACTCTGAATAAAAAATAGGGTGTTAAAACGTAATTAAATACTGTGTAGAACAGCACGTGACTGTATCCTTTGGTAACCCACCCTGGTATAGGTGGGTAGATATAGTGTGATCCCTGATAGGTACTAGAGATCAAATGCTATAAATTATAGCGACCTAAAATGTAGGAGAGGAGCCAAAGAAAGCCCACCGAAAGGACTGTCTCTATTGGAGTGCGTCTAGGCGTAGATTGCGCTCTAGAGGGATACACTCATGATAATGTGGCATATACTACGCTAGGTAAGACCTATAAGTATCTCCCCCCCCCCCAGATAGAGATTGCTCTGTTTTGTGTACAAATTCACCTTCATAGTATGAGCTACATCTCTATAAGGGATATGTGTTGCCTATTTTCTAAGGTGCAGGCTATTAGGCAAGCAGTGATTACTGTTGTAAGGTATAGCTAAACTAGAGCAACTATAGGAAATCACCAAAACACCTAGGAGGTGATTTGAGGCCGGATAGGTACTCCTACAATGTTGTGGTAGGTTGTTGGTGATGTCTGCTGCTCTGCTGTTGTTGGTTCAGTGCCCCTTACTGTTGTAGCACAGTGTAAACTTAGCTGCCACACACAAGCATGGTTAATTCCCCTAAGCACACCAGGGTCTTATCATGCGCAGGAGGTGGAAGCTGATGTCAGAGCAACCTCCACAGTGATGCGTGGGTAAGTATGATGCTTGCGCTAACTGTAAGGGTTAATGTGTGGACATAAACAGCTTGAGAAGCTACTCAGCAGGTCATGGATCGCTGCATATGCCAACAAACGAGTGTGCTGGAGTAGGGTATACAGGAGGTTAATATTGAAATGGGGTCAAAGCCCCAACACACCCCATCCCCCCTCTCTACAGGTTGGAGCAATAGCGTGCACAGAGTAATGACATGGGGAGCCGGTCTAGCTGATCATCGCAGTGTCCCCTACATCAGCACTGATCCTGGTTATGTCAGTGCCGATGTGCTCGAGGACCTGCCTGTCTGTTAGGTGAGTAAATTTAGAGACTCCTGGGAACATGGAGGGTCCCGCAGTAATGATATACAGCGTGATCCCTAGTAAATCATGCACATCAGGGGAAGTTTAAAGCCCAAACGCAGATCAATATCTTCAAGTTGAGCTGTTTAAATAAACAAACTTCCCGCGTGTGCAGGGAGAAAAACGCCGACGCGCGCGTTTCATGTGTTAAAACGCTTCTTCAGGGCACGTAGGGGGAGGTCCCTGCGTGTGGGGGTAGATTTTTATAGTCAACGTGAGAATTGGCTGTTGCTTCACTTAACCCCTTCATTACTGATGCATGACAGATGAAATATCCCACTTCTAGGAGTGCACTTGTCGTGGTATGCACACATGTAGCAGCCTGGTTGCCAGATTCAATGTGTCCATAAACTGTTGCAAATGTATCAGAATAGATGCAAGAGTGTTATGGGCTGAATAGCTATGGCTTTTAATGGTGTTAATGTATGTGATGCTTTAATGTCTTAATTGCTCACATAGGCTATGGGGTAAGTTCTTATGTCAGATTTAGTACAAATTCACAGCAGAATCTCCAGTGAAAGTTTTGTGGTGCCGTTTGTGAGATTTCGATGCTTCTGACATACAAACGAAATCCAACTTAGAATTATAGTATAGACACACACACCACACACACACACACACACACACACACACACACACACACACAAAAGAAGAAAATAAGTCCTATATAAAGCACTCAAATTTGATAGCAAAAAGATGGATTTCATTAGAATAAAAAATAAGTAAAACAATGACCACCAGACTCCTAAATATAGATGCTGCCAAAACAATGACAAGTACATATAATAAAGATAAATCAAATGGAATCAGAAAATAAATATATATATATACCAAAAGTAACTAAATGTATGAGACACACCCCTGTGCTGAAGCGTGAAAACTGGGAGGTAAGGAACAGGTACTAATACACACCAAGGGAAAATAATATTTTCCCTTCAAGATGTAAATGAGACCGGATGGTCAGTAAATTACCCTACTTAGCATAATGAAGGGTGGAACAAATGTGACCGATTCATTGAATAACAAATGCTAATGGCAAGTAGAGGCAGCATACATGCCAGGATAAGAGACCCTATGAGTAGAGGACCCGGGTTTAAATGACAGAGCACAGTTCTGTATCAGAATCCTGTTAGTTGTTGGAGTTTTATGTATCCAGGACCTCATCTTCGTCTCCCCCATCGGTTCTCTGATGCTGGCTTGCCGACTTCCCTGACTCATCAGCGTGTCTTTTGGCTGCCATGGAGGAGATGGGGTGTGGACTGACTACAGCTGCCTCCATCTGTGATGATAAATGACTCTGCTGACCCCTCTCACTGCTTGGCTGCTATGGAGGAAACCTGATGGCGACTGATCTTTACTGCATTTGCATGTTGTAATCTCTTTGCTCACACATGCTGTGTACCAGTGTAGTGCAAGCAGAAAGTTTCCAGTTTGCGAACCCCATCAGGACTGGAAGAGTTAACCGATGAGTGCTTTACATTTTATGCTGCTTCAATTTGATGAGAATTTCCCCCAGTGCTAGCTAGTTAGCTTAATGAAACGCTGGTCTCTGCAGAACTGAGGGGTAAATGGAGGTGAAGAAAAGGAGAATTGAGAGAGAGTAAATGGGCTGAAGTGATTGTCAGAGAGAGGAAAGGGGAGAAGCGAGAAATTAAGAGAAGTTTCTGCATTAGCTTCGCATTTAGGGTCTGAGAGCACAGGCAGAATACACTGGTCAAACAGTGGAAGGAGCCCTTGAAAAACTGTTCTGTTTTTCCAAATGCATTTCCAACCTTTATACTCGTGTGAGACATATTGCTCCTGTAACTCTGCTGCGTGGGGTTTGTTACAGAATAATCAGCAGGCCTAGGGGCTTCCTATGAGAGGCAATTAACCCTGAATATTTCCTACTTGTAACAAGATAACCCTTGATTACCCCAAAGTATATTATGGTACTCACCATTGACAGAAAATGAATCTATTTCACTCTTTATTGTGGTTAGATGAGCCTCAGTGTTCGGTTCTTCTCTCTCAGACTTAATCTCTAACCTCTCTGGTACAATCACTGGGAAACCTGCCAACAAGAAAAGGAAAATCCATCATGTAAAGCTGGGAGTGGGAACTCTTCTTGTGATATCACTACAGTATACAGAAATACTGTATACTGATTCCTAAGGGGAGGGGGTAGGTAACTGATTGTACTTTATTATTAACCCAGAGTGATGAGTGTTTTTACCCCTGAGTGCTGAAAACATGCTGGAGTTTATGGTGCTACCAATGTTGAAACCTCAATAATGATAACAATATTCTCAATATAACCTTAGACAGGAGGTGCATGCGCGACGGGGAAGCAGACGGTAGCTTAGAGAGTAAGCTCCGTCCCTCAGCAATAATACAGCACAAAATCGACGCAAATTATATAGGTGAACCGTAGCTCTTACTGGGGATCGGAACTCCAGAGGATGACTACAAGAACAAAATCGTGGTGCTCTAACGCAGGGGAGCGCAAACTTTTTGTGCTGCGCCCCCGTCTCTCGCGTCCCCTGCCTTCCTTCAGCCGCTTCAGATGACGCTGCGTGGGCGTGTGACGTCAGGTCACATGGTGCCGCGGCATCTATTGACGCCACGTTGCCATGGCGACGCAACACAGATAGCTGAATCCCGGTAAGTAAACAGTTGCAGGGGCCTCACGCGATCCCCGGCATTTAATTTAAATGCCTGGGGGAAGAGTGCGGGCCTCGGCAACTGCCCGCGCCCCCCCAGCACAATCTCCCGGCCCCCCTGGGGGTTGCACCCCCCACTTTGCGCACCGCTGCTCTAACGCAAGCATACCAGACTTTTTTTCAGAACAATAATTTTATAACAAACAATCCTCACCCCACTTTGACCTCATTTGAAAAGCTGTGCCTTAGAGAGACCGATACCCACGGACTCATATCGCGAATATATGGGGAGGTAGTCAGTCCTGGCCCCAAAGTAACTCCGAAGTTAGGCAATATAACAAAATGGGAAACAGATCTTGGAGAAGTCCTAGACCCCGATGAATGGTCCCGGATAGTTACGGCGGCCGCTAAAAGCTCGATGTGCACGACATTAAGGGAGAATGCATATAAGGTACTAATAATTGGGGTGAGATACCACCTCAAGCTGGCCAAATTTGTACCAGGATACTCCCCATTGTGACCGAGACAATGTGGAGAGACCGCAGATCTGTTACACATGCTGTGGTCCTGCCCTCGGATTGCCAACCTATAGGACAACATTAAAAATTGGCTGCAGAGGATTTTGGGCCGCACAATTCCTCTAGACCCATGGCTTTTTCTTCTAAACAAGACCTCTGCCGGGCCTAGCTAAAGTAGATCTTAAACTACATGCCCATTTCGCAACAGCGACGAGGTGCGAGATCGCAGCATTTTGGAAAAAGACCCACATAGGATCCAGACACATCCCCACGAGTGAACTCAAAGAAAATATCCAATGAGGAAAATTTGGAGGAGAAGGCACCCAGCAAGGAGAGCGGACCACCTTCCTTTCCCCCCCCACCCCCACCCCTTTGTCCCTTCCCCCATCTCTCCCCTTCAGATTGTTTTTGTTTATTTTCTGTTTACCAATGATGTTAAATAAGATGGTTATTGGCAATTTCGTGAAAACAGTGGATGTCATGCAAACCAATAAAAATCTATGTTATTAAAAAAAATAATATATATAACCTTAGACAAATCATGTGTGTTTGTTTTTTAATAGAACATGTAGATTATAAATGTATCCATGCTTTAATGTTATTCTCCTCAATATTGTAGACATTTCAGTCCATTTTTAGAACAAAAATTGAATAGAAGACAAGTGAGGATACAAGGTTACTTACCCCCAACAGGAAATGAATCTATTTCTCTCTTTATTGAGGTCACATGATCCTCAGCGTTTGGTTCTTCTTTCTCCGACTTAATCTCTAATCGCTCTGGTACAACCGTTGGAAAACCTGGCAATAAGAAAAGGAAAACCCATCATGTAAAGCTGGGATTTGGGGCTCTTCTTGTGATTTCACCTTCTCTGATATTGGTATAATATAATACCCATCGTAAAGAAATGTTTTACTAGCCCTTCTGGTATAAATTGACAAATATAGTTGAAGACATATTACATTTTACCTGATATATAAAAGACTTCACAACTGTTTCCATAATACTTTATCTTTATCAAGTGACATAGTGGCATAACATAACTGAGACGCAGTCCGCGTCATCATGCGGTTCACAGAGGATCTGAAAGGAGGGCGTCGGCATTTTGAAGGTCTGCGCATGCGCACAGCATTGAAACGCGCTGCGCTGCATGCGTTCCGGCACATGGGCTACAGATGAGTAAGCTCGTCTAAGATGGACACCACAAGACGGACCGCGCATGCGCAGTCACTGAAACGCATTGCGTGCCACAACACAGGACCCAGGAGGATGACGTCATCAAACATGGACGCAGCAAATTGAAGATGGATGAAAGATCTGCGGAGGCAGCTGATCTAAAGGTTATATGATTACATCATGAGTGTGGACATTGGAGGAATGGAGATATGTAGCACATGTTTTCTATCTTTGCTAATTGGACATATTGCATTATGGGGATTAGGGTGCTATTTAAATGCTGTCTTTTGGGATTGTGTGTTATGCCACTATGTCACTTGATGAAGACCATTGAGGTCGAAACGTTGTGTTGGCTCAAATAAATGAGTTTAGATTTGCAAATCCGTTGTGCCCTGTTTTCCTTCTACTACTGATTCAGGACTGGAAACAGGCTTTCGTTCAAACACGGGAGCGCCGGTAATTGTATCTTTTAAACATTTTTTCAAGGTGTGCAGCATTCACTTTATATGTCTGGTCCATAATACTACACACGCCATCTTCATTGATGCGTCTGTGTACTAAATATACTCGCTTGGGTAGGAAATAAGACCGTATAACTTCTATTTTTGCCTGAGAAACAAATCCGATTATATATAGGAAACATTGTTTTTTGGTATCATTTGATTTGTGTAATTACAACAGTTACAAATATATATTTGTTGTTCTTGCCAAGTGCGGTCAGGTCCAGGATATTCATATTTAGCCACGTCCCTGATACTCTGCAGAATCCCCCAAAGAATGTCTTTCCGGGTACATTTAAAAGCTTTACATTTATTATAATGTCAGGACAGCCATATCTCAAATCCCCCCCCCCCCCACTTAAAAAAACAGATATCCTTATCTCTAGATACTATCAGTCCTATAAACCCAAGGCCTGGTCAAAAGTTTAACAGGCAATAAAAACAATTCTTGTATTTTTAATACAATTTGTAACCAACGTTTATCTCTCGTTGCCAGATTGATTAAAATACTTGATCATTTCTGCCATATTGATTATAACTCCCATAACTGCAAAATAACCAGATATCCCCTCCATGCAAATTTCAGAGTCTTCAAAATATAGACAATACTCACTTAACAAGTGTGGATCCATGCTGGTAGTCTGCAGTGCTCCTCTGTCCATGCAGGTAGTGGGCAGTGCTTCTCTGTCCATGCAGGTAGTGGGCAGCGCTCCTCTGTCCATGCTGGTAGTGGGCAGCGCTCCTCTGTCCATGCTGGTAGTGGGCAGCGCTCCTCTGTCCATGCTGGTAGTGGGCAGTGCTCCGCTGTCCATGCTGGTAGTGGGCAGCGCTCCTCTGTCCATGCTGGTAGTGGGCAGCGCTCCTCTGTCCATGCTGGTAGTGGGCAGCGCTCCTCTGTCCATGCTGGTAGTGGGCAGCGCTCCTCTGTCCATGCTGGTAGTGGGCAGCGCTCCTCTGTCCATGCTGGTAGTGGGCAGTGCTCCTCTGTCTATGCTGGTAGTGGTCAGTGCTCCTCTGTCCATGCTGGTAGTGGGCAGTGCTCCTCTGAAGGTGCAGAGATAGGACGGTCCTTGATTTAGATTTGGTGGGTGCCAGCTGTGTCTGTATAAAATAGAAGAAATGTAATAAGTAAGATCTGTTTTATTGGATAAATATACAGCATTTAGTGTGAGCTTTCACACCTAAAATTATTAAACACAAAACAACCCCAAAAGGAGTCAGAGAGAAAGAGACACCAACACCCACATCTGGTGCATCTTCAAACAGGGACCTAATTTCAAACACTACAAAATACATTAATGGCTCAGGATTGCTATAACATAACCATCTAGTATAAAGAGTCAGGGATCAACAGCTATAAGAATATCAATGCCCTCCCAGTGCAACATAGTAACACACTGTACAGTGCTATAGTATAAATAAAAAAGCAGATAAATCTCCCGTTTGGCATCAGAGAGACTTCTATGTATGTATGTATGTGTATGCGTGTATGCGTGTATGTATGTATGTATGTATGTGACCTGTGGGAAGAAAATGGAAGGGATTTTAACCCCTGCTCTGCCTAAAATGATAGGTTGATAGTAGTGCTACGGTGCTACATCCAGGATAGTTTATAACTAGATAGACGAACAAGAAAATAAATCCACTTTACGGTGAGCCTCAGGTACTGTGGTTAGAGAAATTGTTATATGAATTATAAATAAAACTTCATATTTTATTTGAACGTGTATAAACAATAAATGACGATAGGTAGTTAGGCTAATAGATCAATTTTGCCAAAGTCTAGGTGGTGTCAATTCAGTGTAGGAGCCTTTCTGGGAGCATAATGCTGCTCTTTGGCTAAATAGGGGACCAAGATCATAGTCATTTTAGTGGAATATGTTTTATTTTATTTGCGTGTTCACTGGGCTAGTTATTGTAAGGTCTCCGATGATTTATTCATATGAAGAGGACTATATATTTGAAAATTTGCCTAATACTTTTAGCATTCTTAGATTAACCTATAAGGGTATCTAGGTGTAAGTGGACCCTATGCTGTAATATAATTGGGTTTAGCTTACACAAGTATTTTCCCTTAATAATGAAAAAATAGATATAGCGAGGTGTCAACAAAAAGACCTACATTATATATATATACAGCAAATGTAAATATACTGTATGCTCATTTGCATGTCTTAGGCAGGTCTGCAACCCCGCTTTTCACCATTATCACCCAGCACACAGCACTTCCACTGCAGCAAGGGATTCTGGGAAATGACATGCAAATGAGCACACAGTGCCACTAAATGGTTTTTGAAGCAAAAAGTGGCACTGTGTGCTCATTTGCATGTCATTTCCCAGAATCCCTTACTGCAGTGGAAGTGCTGTATGCTGGGTGATAATGGTGAAAGGCGGGGTTGCAGACCTGCCTAAGACATGCAAATGAGCATACAGTATATTTACATTTGCTATATGCTTTGCTGTGGAGGGTTTTTGTCACTTTTTTTACTCACCATAACTTAACTCAGTATATATATATATATATATATATATATATATATATATATAGTTTATAGTGTGCTGTTTTGTCACTGCTAATACATGTCTTTTTGCTATATCTGAGTGTTGCTGCTTTTGTGCCTTCTCATATGGGAAGACAGGGTTTATATACATATATATACATATATATATATATATATATATATATATATATATATATATATATATATATATATATATATATATTTATATACATATACATATACATATATACACCCTATCAGTTCCGTTAGCCGAGCTTCAATAATCAAAAAATAAATAAACGATACCGTTTTGTGGCTAACGAAATGCTTTTATTTGTGCGAGCTTTCGAGATACACTGATCTCTTCTTCCGGCGATGTTACAATGAATGAAGCAAGCAAAGGGTATACTTAAAAACAGCGTCTCTTGGAATGTAATATGTGCTCGTCCCTCCCGTGTGTGGATGTGATTTATGGCTGAAGGTGTTAAATGGTTCCTGTAAGATTGTGTGTGTATCTGTGTGAATATAAATGAATGGAGAGCCCACAGTGTATACAGTGCTTTACAAAAGGTGTGTGTGGAGTGGGAGTTAATATAAATGGTGTGGGTAGGTGTGGAAATGTGAGAGATTGTAGCATAACTAAAAGTGTGTGTAGATACTATGTGGTCCCTATTGGTGTATAGGGATAGAAAAACAAGGAGTATTTGTATGTGTAAGAGATTGTATATGTATGTGTGTGTGTGGCAGACCAACTGGTTGTATCCATGAATTTCAATTCTCTAGCCACTGAAAGGGTTAACGGATTCCCACTTCATTTTCTCTGGGAAACATATGGTTACAAAATGCCTTTGAGATGCATCCGTTGGTCAGACCTCCCTGTGTATGGAGCCCCTTTGAGACAGTGATTCTATGGGAGAAGGAGCAGCTCAGTGAGTAAAGACACTTACTGACTGGCACCGAGTTTGAAGCAGGGGAACCTGGTTCAATTTCTGGTGTTGGCTCTTTGTGACCTTGGGCAAGTCACTTTATCTCCCTGTGCCTCAGGCATCAAAAATAGATTGTAAGCTCCACAGGGCAGCGCTATACAAGAACATATTATTATTATAACTTCGCAGGCAACAGACTTACACATTAATAACATGAGAGCGCGTTAGATGAGCAGTGACAGGGCGGATAGAAGCGCTAATAGTCTATAGAGCGGAGATAAGAAGCTCTTCCTGTCATAATATCGCAGCTCTATTCTGAACAGTAAATTAGCAGCGTCCCTGTATGTACAAATGCAGACAACGTTTCACCCTAATTAGCGCCACCAATTAGAGACCGGAAGCAGCACCCACAATACATAGCTATCCTGCCGCAGTGACAGATATAACAGCCTGACACCCAAGTGACCATAGAGGATAACAGCCCAGGTATATCTGCAGGGTACCTTGCAGTTAGGAGGGGGGTCCCCGGCGGTTAGGGGGGCTCTGGTCTCTCCTCTGCTGCAGTCACAGATCCGGGTCACTGCTATTTTTCTAATGTTGTGATTTCTCAGGAAGTGGAAACATTGACTACATCCGGGTCACAGCTCCGTGTCCTACTGCGCACGCTCACACTAAGGGATCATGGGAGTTGTAGTTTTTATAGCCTTCAGTACAGTTTAAGTGGCCCATTCAGTGTAGATTAGAAACATTTCCCAGAGACTGTATTAGGGAAAGTCTCTCACAGACAGCGCTGGGGCAGCACAGGCCAGACAGGGCTGGGGCAGCACAGGCAGGGCTGGGGCAGCACAGGCAGGGCTGGGGCAGGACAGGCAGGGCTGGGGCAGCACAGGCAGGGCTGGGGTAGCACAGGCAGGGCTGCTGGTTGTGTCTGGGAAGTGCAGGTTGCGCTGATATTACCATTTCATTTATTTTCCAAGTTCCAACTGAGACAATAACAAGCCCCCCTGCTCCCCCACACAGACTCCCTCTCCTTCCCCAAACAGCCGCACCCCACACAGTCCCCCCCGCCCCCCACACCGAGTCCCACCTGCCCCCACAGAGCCCCCCTGCTCCCCACACAGCCCCCTCACCCCCCACACAGAGCCCCCCTCCCTGCTACCCACAGGAAGCCCCCCCATCTCCCCCCACAGAGCCCCCCTGTTCCCCCACACAAAGCCCCCCTGCTCCCCACACAGAGCCCCAGTTGGTATATGGGGACGGATTTCGGTGAGATATTGTTAATTTGAGGGACATTTGCGAGGGTGAAAGTGGGACAGCTTTGTATTAATTTAAAACCTGAGACAGAACATGAAACACAGACAGAGCTCAGTGCACATCCAATGAAACTTATACACGGTAAAGTGCCTAAATATATATAGATTTAGATATCTTTTGAATAAAATGGTCTTTTAGTTAGCCCTTGAGCCCCTACATGGCAGACCACATCTCAAGGGTACCTAACACTGATATAAATTCTTAATAACCTGTGCATTACCAGGATGAATGATTTATAATAAATCTGTCAAAATTAGTAGCATAGTATTAAGTCTGAAGCTCTTATTAACCTGTACATTACCAGGAAAAGCACTCTGTATTAGGCCGAGTCCATAGAAGGACAGGCCATGCTGAGCCGTGTGGACGCTCAGCGCTGAGCCCCTGCATCCTCAATGAAGATGCCTTGAGAGGGGGCTCACGCGAGCGTCCGCAGGCGTGCGGAGGCTTTGGAGTTTTCAGCCGAGCGCCAAGCTGTTTTTCAGCGCGCTGTCGGCTGAAAACATCCAATCAGCCTTAAGCAGCGTCAACGTCACGGCGCCGTTGACGTCAGTGCGTCGTGGGCGATTGGCCCAGCGACGTCACTGCCCCGCCTCCAACCACCTCCCGCCGGCTCCCTTCGCGCACGCGTTGACTTAAGCAGGCGAGCCTCAGCGTTAGCGCGCCTCCACTCTCCTCACCCATCTATGACCCGGGCCTTAGATTTGTCACAATCAAACTGCAAGCAAGCAAGTTCCCCTGAGAGTGGGAGATGAAATGGAGTGAGCTTTTAACCATTTAAAAGTGGGAGGGGGTGAGCTTCAAACTAGGGAGGAGGAGCCACCCTCCAATCAGCTAAGACCAGCTGAACAAGAATTGTAAAACATACACGCTCAAAATAACCACAACATATATATATAAATATATATATATATATATAAGCGTATAAGTGTCACAGTGTCACAGAGGAGTGCTACTGAGCATGGCAATATATATTTAAAAACCATTCTCAGTAGCACCCCTCTCTGACACTTATACGCATATATATATGTTTTGGTTATTTTGGGGGTTCAGTAGATGTCCTGTATGTTTTTTGAACTTTGTATTAACCCTTGTCCCGTGGGTAGGTCATGTGCTCACAGGTCAGGTGTGCCCGTACGTGACAAATGGTTTAGACCACGGGTGTGCAAACCGCTGGGGCGCAAGATTTTTTCTCAGGGTGACGCAGCGCTTACAGAGGCCCCGCGATCTTCCCCAAAGCATTTAAATTAAATGCAGTGGATCGCACGCAAAGCTTCTGTTAGTTCCCTTATCTTGTGGCCGACGGCTTCTGGTGACACGTCGACCGCGACGTTATTTAATGGTGGAGACAATGTAAGGGTGGGGGGGGGGGGCAAGCAGGGGGTCAGAGCAGGCAGGGGGGGCGCAGGGGAAAAGGCCAACCCGGAGGGAAAAAAAAAATCCCTTACCCCCTTAACAACTGATACAAGGTTACAATTTGAGCTTCTCTGACGGCCATGGTCAGAGTTTATTGGTAACCGTATAGTGTGAAAAGATTTAAGAGAGGAAATATCTGCCAAATTGGGAATAATGGCTACAACTGGGACTATTAAATATGGGTTTGACATGTTTTTAGATTTTATTTTAATCTAATTTTTACTTGTTTTGTGATTGTATGTACGTATGTTTTTATAATTTAAAATGTCAATTGTTTTGTAGTGTATTATACTGTGTTGAATGTTTACTGTTCTAAAAATCTGGAATACAAATAAAGAATAAAAAAAATTAATAATTAAAATAATTGTCACGGTAGCTTATGACAGGCTGTAATTTACACAAAATATATATAAATATATATATATAACTGGGTTTGAACTGGGACGAGACTTAGATATGATAAAATATAATTTATTCCTTGATAAAGGTGAACACACAGATTATACAAATAACAGGCAAAATATTGACACTTACTTAAAGATTAGGACAGAAAGCCATCAGGATACAGACTGGGCCATTTCTTCCATATTTCAGCTGACATCACAGCAATACATGCAGGACACATGCAGAACATGAAGGCCTTTTGCATGAAGACATGAAGGACAATAGCAATAGGCTGAGCCTGGTTCTTATAAAATTATTTCCATTTGAACACAACCTAAACCCAGCCCCTCTCATAAATCAGTGGTGAAGTTGACAGTTTTCCTCAGAGTAAAACTCCTCCCACCCCACGGCGTTTAAAAACTGCTTTTCCCTATCTAAATAACTTCATAACTTCAGTTCAGTAGTACTTACTGGCATGCGAACATATTGATACATTCCGTCACGCCTGACGCTCCCAAAGAGACTAAATATTATAGTGTAATATTTCAAATTAAGCGAGATATTAATATCTGGCTCTTAGTATCTGTTAAACCTCAGGTGTCTGTATTCGATAGTTGCGGGTAAGTCCCACGAATACACCTATGTAACTCTTAGCACGTTCAGCCAAGGACATCTCATAATATTCTTATATTTAATAAGGTCACCCATTCTGATTTTCTCCTTGGGTAGCCCCACCCCTTGCCCCCATCAATAAATCCTTTGAAGCAAGGACCCCTGGGGGGGGGACATTTGTCCCCTATGTTATGTTTATTCTTGCAGGAGACCTTGGTTTGTAAGTGTGAGTTTTAACGCTCACAACCCACTATAGTTCCTGGGTCCCACATAAACAATTAGGTAATTAGCCTTTGATCACCAGGCTATGTAAATTCTAGCAAGCTGTTCTGCTTGCATAGGCAAGTGACCCAGCTCACAGGTGTCAAAACATTTGGTTCTGGTATGCATAACATTTGTTCCTTAATACATTACAAAGGGCAGGCAGAAACCATAGCATCCTGCCTGTACATTTTAAAACTGCAACAGAACGGCACTTTATCAAAAATATATGTTTCCCGTATGACAAAGTTATATTTTTAATAGGGGTGTTCTTGGGGGGGTTACCCTGAGGCTGCACACCAACAATCAGGGTGCTGGCTCACTCAGTTCCTACATTAGCAGTCTTAATAGAACGGCTCCTGTTATTCAGCCCTGCAGGTAGTGACTAGCCTGCCAAAATAGGGACAGCAATGCATATAATATTAACCCCTTAAGCCCCAGTGTGTGTGTTATGCAGACACCGATATAACATTAATACATGGGAGCAGGGGAATATACATTTTCATGTTATAACAAGGGTTGAAATCACATTTCTGGACCTCAGCCCAGTTAACCCCTTGTCTCCCTGGTGAGGTTAGAGGGTGGCCAATTGGGGTGTAACCCCTTTAATCCCGGGCCAAATCCTCACGAACGTCACAATAATAAAAGGATGTACCGGAAATTTAATGCAGGGGATTAAGACATGACATTTCCGGTACATTAAGGAACCGGAACATCACACAATACGAATCTGAGGAAGGATTTTATCCGAAACGCGTCGTTCAGAACACAGGAAGCTTTCATCCAGCCCAGTCCAGTCATTTGCCAGAGGACCCCTGCTGCAGACTTCCGGACACGGAAGGAGCAACAACTCTAAGCAGGAGTCTGATAGGTATATAGACAAAGGACTTTTATCACTTTTTAGTGTAAGTTACATCCTTTT
The DNA here is from genome assembly GCF_040206685.1 of Ascaphus truei. Taxonomy (NCBI): domain Eukaryota; kingdom Metazoa; phylum Chordata; class Amphibia; order Anura; family Ascaphidae; genus Ascaphus; species Ascaphus truei. The sequence continues at coordinate 8,702,274 of NC_134504.1, forward strand.
ATTATTTTAATTATTTTGTTATTGTCTTTGAATAAAGCTGTTACCCTCATCATCATCTCTTCTCCGTCTCCTACTGAGTGACTGAAAAAGGTTGAGCAGGAAGTTTTTATCTACCCAAGGCTTACCATCTAGTGTTTTGATGTGAGGACACTCACATAAGCCCATGTGAGTGATTTAGCTATTATCTATATTATCCATCACCCCCCAATATTTTCTATTGGGACCTGTCCTCACTGTTTGCATTCCTATTTTTCCGAGGTAATACTGGACAAGACGGACAACAGGAGTACCAGAGAGTATCGGCAAACTTCATCTACAAGCTCACGCACGGACACCCGTGTCATTTACATTCATCCATACACCCTGGAAGGAAGATCTGCCGACCAGGGGCTGTGAGTACAGTAGAGACCAGATCAGAGGCAATAATACTCTGCAACAGATGTGACTGTCGCTCACATTCGGCCGTGTGAGTGTTTGTTAATATTAGCATGATCATTAATCCATCCCACTATCCCCATTCATTATGTAATGTATCAATAATAGACATTTGACACAGTGTTTTATTATATTATTTTATTATTACTTTCTCCACATGTGCGCTCGCTGTTTTCTTGTGTGCAGCAGGAGCAGCGGGGCGGGGGCGTAGCTATTAAGAGAGGGGGCGTGTTTGTGCCAGCGGGGGGGAGGGCACCTTTCAAGCAGCCTAGCTAATACGCCGGCTCTCACCGCCAGACTCAGAGATACCCCTGAATACCCCGCCACAGAGACCCCCGGGTACCCCAGAGAAACCCCACGACGAACCCCCCCCCCCCCACACCAGAGACTCACTTCCGCAAGTCCCTGCGAAGTCACGCCGCCTGTCGGTGCCGGACCCCCCCCCCCGGATAACCCCCGCCACAGTGACACCCGGGATCACCCCCATCCCCCCCGCACCAGAGACACTCACTTTGGCAAGTCCATGCAAAGTAACGGTGCCGGACCCACATACACCCCCGGTAAAACCCAACCCCATACAGACACCCGGATACCCCCGCCACAGAGAGACACCTGGGTAATCCCCCCCGCCACAGAGAGACACCCGGGTAATCCCCCCCGCCACAGAGAGACACCTGGGTAATCCCCCCCGCCACAGAGAGACACCCGAGTAATCCCCCCGCCACAGAGAGACACCCGGGTAATCCCCCCCGCCACAGAGACACACCAGGTAATCCCCCCCGCCACAGAGAGATCCCCGGGAGACCCCAGGACCCCCCCTGCCCCAGAGAGACACTCAGACCCCCCCCCCCAAAAAGACCTCCGGACACCACCCCCCACGCCTCAAAGAGACCTCCGGACACCACGCCTCAAAGAGACCCCCGGGCACCCCCCCCAGAGGGACCCCCAGACAACCTCCCCCAGAGGAACCCCCAGACAACCCCCCCTGCCCCAGACAGACCACCGGAAACCCCCCTCTGCCCCAGAACGACCTCCGGACACCCTCCCCTGTCCCAGAGACCTCCTGACACCACACACCCCCGTCCCAGAGACCCCCGGGCACCCCCCCCGTCCCAGAGAGACCCCTGGGCACCCCCCCCCCGTCCCAGAGAGACCTCTGGGCACCCCCCCCCATCCCAGAGAGACCCCTGGGCACCCCCCCATCCCAGAGAGACCCCTGGGCACCCCCCCCCGTCCCAGAGAGACCCCTGGGCACCCCCCGTCACAGAGAGACCCCCGGGCACCCCCCCGTCCCAGAGAGACCCCCGGGCACCCCCCCGTCCCAGAGAGACCCCCGGGCACCCCCCCATCCCAGAGACCCCCGGGCACCCACCCCCAAAGGGACCCCCCCCCAGAGAGACCCCCGGGAACCCCCCCCCAGAGACCCCCGGGAACCCCCCCCCAGAGGGACCCCGCTCCTGAGACCCCCGGACCCCCCCACGAGAGAACCCCCGGGAACCCCCCCCCAGAGGGACCCCGCTCCTGAGACCCCCGGACCCCCCCGCGAGAGAACCCCTGACCCCTCCGCGAGAGACCCCCAGACCCCCCCGCGAGAGACCCCCAGACCCCCACCGCGAGAGACCCCCAGACCCCCCCGCGAGAGACCCCCTCCGCCCCTGAGAGACCCCCAGAAACCACCCCCCTGCCCCAGAGAGAAACTCGGACCCCCCCCAAAGAGACCGGACACCACGCCCCACGCCTCAAAGAGGCCAGGCACCCCCCCCCAGAGGGACCCCCAGACAATCTCCCCCAGAGGAACTCCCAGACAACCCCCCCACCCCAAAGAGACCATAGGAAACCCCCCTCTGCCCCAGAACGACCCCGGACACCCTCCCCTACCACAGAGACCTCCAGACACAACCCCCCCGTCCGAGACCCCCGGGCACCCCCCCTCCCAGAGAGACCCCCCCCCAGAGAGACCCCCAGGCACCCCCCCCCAGAGGGACCCCCCCCCCCAGAGGGACCCCCAGACAACACCCCCCCTGGCCCAGAGACCATAGGAAACCCCCCTCTGCCCCAGAACGACCCCCGGACACCCTCCCCTGCCACAGAGACCTCCAGACACAACCCCCCCTCCCCGTCCGAGACCCCCGGGCACCCCCCCTCCCAGAGAGACCCCCGGGCACCCCCCCATCTCAGAGAAACCCCCGGGCACCCCTCCCCCCCAGAGAGACCCCCGGGCACCACCCCCATCCCAGAGAGACCCCCGGGCACCCCCCCATCCCAGAGAGGACCCCCCCCAGAGAGACCCCCGGGAATCCCCCCCCAGAGGGACCCCGCTCCTGAGACCCCCGGACCCCCCCCGAGAGACCTCCCCCCGCGAGAGACCCCCTCCACCCCTGAGACCCTCAGACACCCTCCCCCCCCCAGAGACCACCGGAAACCCCCCTCTGCCCCAGAACGACCCCCGGACACCCTCCCCTGTCCCAGAGACCTCCAGACACAACCCCCCCCGTCCCAGAGAGACCCCCGGGCACCCCCCCCATACCAGAGAGACCCCCGGGCACCCTCCCATCCCAGAGAGACCCCCGGGCAACCTCCCATCCCAGAGACTCCCCCGGACACCCTCCCATCCCAGAGAGACCCCTGGGCAACCTCCCATCCCAGAGAGACCCCGGGCAACCTCCCATCCCAGAGAGACCCCCCCAGGCAACCTCCCATCCCAGAGAGACCCCCGGGCAACATCCCATCCCAGAGACCCCCGGGCAGCCCCCGTCCCAGATAGACCCCCGGGCAACCTCCCATCCCAGAGAGACCCCCGGGCAACCTCCCATCCCAGAGAGACCCCCGGGCAACCTCCCATCCCAGAGAGACCCCCGGGCAACCTCCCATCCCAGAGAGACCCCTGGGCAACCTCCCATCCCAGAGAGACCCCCGGGCAACCTCCCATCCCAGAGAGACCCCCGGGCAACCTAGCAACCCAGAGACCCCCGGGCAGCCCCCGTCCCAGATAGACCCCCGGGCAACCTCCCATCCCAGAGACCACCGGGCAACCTCCCATCCCAGAGAGACCCCCGGGCAACCTCCCATCCCAGAGAGACCCCCGGGCAACCTCCCATTCCAGAGACCCCCGGGCAGCCCCCGTCCCAGATAGACCCCTGGGCAACCTCCCATCCCAGAGAGGATTTCCACAGGCTCAGTACCACAAGATTGGCGTAAAGCAGATGTGGTGCCTATATTTAAAAAGGGAGCTAGATCACACCCGGAATTACAGACCTGTAAGCCTGACTTCAATAGTAGGGAAACTACTTGAAGGTTTAATACGGGATAATATTCAGGAATACCTAATGGAAAACAAAATTATTAGTAATAGTCAGCATGGATTTATGAAGGACAGATCTTGCCAAACTAACCTTATTTGTTTCTTTGAGGAGGTAAGTAGGAATTTAGACCAGGATAATGCAGTTGATGTGGTCTACTTAGATTTTGCAAAGGCTTTTGATACGGTTTCACACAAGAGGTTGGTGTACAAAATAAAGCAAATTGGACTCAGTAATAATATATGCACCTGGATTGAAAACTGGTTAAAGGACAACAGAGGGTTGTCATAAATGGAACTTTTTCAGGTTGGGCTAAAGTCGTGAGTGGAGTACCTCAAGGATCGGTACTGGGACCCCTGCTTTTTAACTTGTTAATTAATGACCTTGAGGTTGGGATCGAGATCAAAGTCTCCATCTTTGCTGATGATACTAAATTGTGTAAGGTAATAGATTCAGAGCAGGATGTAATTTCTCTTCAGAAGGACTTGGAGAGACTGGAAACGTGGGCAGGTAAATGGCAAATGAGGTTTAATACAGATAAATGTAAGGTTATGCATTTGGGATGCAAGAATAAAAAGGCGACTTACAAATTAAATGGAGATATATTGGGGGAATCCTTGATGGAGAAGGATTTAGGAGTGCTTGTAGACAGCCGGCTTAGCAATAGTGCCCAATGCCATGCAGTAGCTGAAAAGGCAAACAAGATCTTATCTTGCATCAAACGGGCAATGGATGGAAGGGAAGTAAACATAATTATGCCCCTTTACAAAGCATTAGTAAGACCACACCTTGAATATGGAGTACAATTTTGGGCACCAATCCTTAGAAAAGACATTATGGAACTAGAGGGAATGCAGAGAAGAGCCACCAAATTAATAAAGGGGATGGACATTCTAACTTATGAGGAGAGGCTAGCTAAATTAGATTTATTTACATTAGAAAAGAGGCGTCTAAGAGGGGATATGATAACTATATACAAATATATTCAGGGACAATACAAGGAGCTTTCAAAATAACTATTCATCCCACGGGCAATACAAAGGACTCGGGGTCACCCCTTAAGGTTGGAAGAAAGGAAATTTCACCAGCAACAAAGGAAAGGGTTCTTTACAGTAAGGGCAGTTAAAATGTGGAATTCATTACCCATGGAGAGTGTGATGGCAGATACAATAGATTTGTTCAAAAATAGGTTGGACATCTTTTTAGATGGGAAAGGTATACAGGGATATACCAAATAAGTATACATGGGAAGGATGTTGATCCAGGGATTAATCCGACTGCCAATTCTTGGAGTCAGGAAGGAATAAATTTTTCCCCTTAATGGGGTTTTTTGTTTGCCTTCCTCTGGATCAATAAGTAAGTATAGATATAGAATAAAGTATCTGTTGTCTAAATTTAGCATAGGTTGAACTTGATGGACGTACGTCTTTTTTCAACCTCATCTACTATGTAACACCACCCATCCCAGAGACCCCCGGGCACACCACCCATCCCAGAGACCCCCGGGCACCCCCCCAGAGGGACCCCGCCCCTGAGAGACCCCCGGGCACCCCGCCCCTGAGAGAACCCCCCCAGAGGGACCCCCAGACCCCCCCCCCACCCCTGAGAGACCCTGACACCACCCCCCGGCCCCAGAGAGACACCCAGACACCCCCGCCCCAGAGACCCCCGGACCCCCCCAGACACTCCCCCAGCCCAAGAAATACACCCGGATAACATCCCCCCCCCCCACCCCAGACTCCCGGACACCGCCCCAAAGAGACCCCGAACCCCCCCACCCCTGCCCGAGACCCCAAACCCCACCCCTGCCCTAGAGAGACCCCAAACCCCCCCTGCCCCAGAGAGAACCCCGGACACCGCCCCAGCCCCAGAAAGACCCAGACACCCCCCCCCAGAGAGAACCCCAGGCACCCCCCCATCCCAGAGACATCCCCAGAAATCCCCCCCTGCCCCAGAGAGACCCCCGGACACCCCATCTAGACCCCCGGACACCCCCTTGCCCCAGAGACCCCCGGACAACCCCCGCCCCAGAGACAACCAGACACCCCCCCACTGCCCCAGAGCGACCCCCGGACACCCCCCCCCCCCAAAGAGACACCCCCTCCCCCACCCCCAGAGAGGCACCCGGACACCCCCCCCCCCCCAGCGACCTGCCCCAAAGAGACCCCTGGATACCACCCCCCTCCCCAGAGAGAATTCCGGACACCCACCCCCTCCCAGAGAGACTTCCAGACACCCACCCCCTCCCAGAGAGACCCCCAGACTCCCCCCAGAGGGACCCCACCCCTAAAAAAAACCCGGGCACCCCCCAGAGGGACCCCACCCTTGAGAGACCCCCGGGCACCCCCCCAGAGGGACCCCACCCCTGAGAGAACCCCGGACCCCCCCCCCCCCGTGAGACACCCCAAGAGGGACCCAGCCCGAGAGACCCCCCCACCTGCCCCGGAGAGATCCCCAGACACCACCGTCCGGCCCCAGAGAGACACCCAGAAACCCCCACCCCAGAGACACCCCCCCGCCCCCCACAGAGAGATCCCCGGACACTCCCCCGAGCGCAAGAACTACACCCGGATACCATCCCCCCCGCCCCAGAAAGACCCCCAGACATCCCCCCCCACCCCAGAGAGACCCCCAGACCCCCCCCCACTACAATGTTAATTTTTTAGACAATGTATTCAATCAATATTACAGTCCCGGGCACAAAAGCTAGTGAGTGTGTGTGTATATGTATGTATGTCTGTATCCTGTCCTGCAGTCAGCAACATTACACGAGCCAAGATGGATAGCAACTGCATGCTACTTAAAGGACAGAGGCAGTTGCTGGCAATGAGATCCAAAGCGAGGCTTACTTCCTGTGAGGGCGTGGATATCCAGGAAGCAAGATGGCCATGGTAGCTTTGGAGATATTGTCACTTCCCGACAGCAGTCATCCTGGATGTTCAGACAGATCCCTTATACCATAGCACTGACTGGTCCATTTCAGGAAAGGTCTTCTGTGACAATTAACATGACAGTATCAAGTTACCTGCCTTTTTTATTACTGTGGTATTGCTATGCTACCAGTATATTGTCCAACCCTACTCTAAACAAGCAAATGGTTTATCCCCTGTATGAATCCTCTGGTGTTTGACAAGGCTTTTCTTTTCACTGAATTGTTTCTTACACTCTGTACATCTGAAAGGTTTCTCCCCTGTATGAATCCTCTGGTGTCTGACGAGGCTTCTCTTATTACTGAATTGTTTCTCACACTCTGTACATGTGTAAGGTTTCTCCCCTATGTGAATCTTCTGGTGTGTGTGGAGATGGTCCTTCTGTAAAAAGCTTTTCCCACACTCACTACATCTGAAATGATTCACCTCTGTGTGAGTCCTCTGGTGCCTGGAGAGGTTTCTCTGAACAAGGAATTGTTTCTCACACACCGAACATGTGTAAGGTTTCTCCCCTGTATGAATCCTCTGATGTGTGAGGAGATGGCACTTCTGTGAATAGCTTTTCCCACACTCTGTACATGTGAAAGGTTTCTCCCCTGTATGAAGCATCTGGTGTTTGATGAGGTTTCCCTTCTCACTAAATAGTTTGTCACACTCAGTACATCTGAAAGGTTTAACCCCTGTGTGAATCGACTGGTGACGGGAGAGGCTGCTCGAATGCATGAATTGTTTCTCACACACAGGACATGTGTAAGATTTCTCCCCTGTGTGAATCTTCTGGTGTGAGACAAGCCCGCTCTTCTGTGAAAACCTTATTCCACACTCTCTACATGTGTAAGGTTTCTCCCCGGTGTGAAACTTCTGGTGTGAGAGGAGATGGTCCTTCCGTGAAAAGTTTTTTCCACACTCTGTACATTTGAAAGGTTTCACCCCTGTGTGAATCCTCTGGTGCCTGGAGAGGTGGCTCGGACCATTGAATTCTTTCTCACACACCGAACATGTGTAAGTTTTATCCCCTGTGTGAATCCTCTGGTGTGATAGGAGTTTCCACTTATGTGAAAAATGTTTTCCACAGTCTGTACAGGTAAAGGGTTGCTTGCTAGTGTGGACACAAAGGTGTGTGATCAAATCCATATTCAGTGAGAAGCTTTCCCCACACTTACAACAAAGGAAAAGTGAAGCACTGCAGCTGCTTCTTGAATCACTTTCGTATCTTTTGCTTGACACATTCTTGGAGTCAGTCTGTGCTGTGAGCTGTACAAGGCCTGAAAATTCACTCTCTTGTGGCACTGGTTCCTTGCATGTGTCCAACATGTGGCAGAAATCATTGGTTTTTGACACTTCAGGGCTGCAGGAAGTGAAGCAGCTTCTGGACATGTAAGAGCTCCAGTTCTGCTCATCGTTCAGGCAGTTCTCTAACAAAAGTAAACAAAAAAGACAGAGCTCAAATGGTTTCAATCTGTAAAGCAAATGCATAAAAAATACTTTGCAGAATTTACTTCATCACTACTTAATTAACAAAATGTTCTGGTTACTCTATACCCATAGCTCTAAAACAGTGGCCCCTGGATATCCAAAAACCCCAATGACTTTGGTGGTGTTCCCCAAAGACCGGCAATATGTTTCTGGCAGTTCACACAGTGAATTAATTTTGCTAGACATATATGTATTAATTCCTGTATTGATTATATACGTGTACATTTACATCCTCCAAATCATAATTAACATTGAACTTGGCCATGAGAAATAAAGTTAAGGAAATCCTGGTCTATCATACTAGTTAGTTAGTGATATCAACCCAACCTGACAGAAATATATAGTGTAAAGATAGGTGAGAGAAGTATACATGGGCATCTAAACACGCCCAATTGCTCCATTTTTTGTCTTACATAGTGGATGAGGTTGAAAAAAGACGTGCGTACACACACACGTGTCAAAAATGAACAAGTGTTTAGTGTATACAAAGACACATACTCACACTTTGTTAAAATCTCACAGGCATTAATAGGTTAAGGTCTTTGCTGCTGCTGGTCTGAGAGACAGCTTCCCTGTGCTGCTGTGATGATGGGATAGTCCGACACAGACTCCCTGCTCCCGCGTGTGCCTTGATCATAACTGATTTGGACTATTGTCCATGTCTTCATTTTGAGGGACACCTACCTGTACCATCTGGGATATACCTAGTGATTACTGATTCATCAGATGAAATACGGTTTACTGAACAAATGTGTTGGGTCAAAGCATTGAATGGGGGGGGGGGGAATGGGAGCTGTGAACAGAGGGGGGAAGAGGGTGGCAGGGAGTGGGAGCGAGAACATTACATCCCGGGCAACGCCGGTATATCAGCTTGTTAATTATATATTAAAGTGAAGATTTTATATGAAGTTTATATGAAATATTATGCTGGTATCAGTACATATAAATTATTTTTGTATGTATATTTATAAATGTTTATGTATATTAGTATAGTTTGTTTTATGTTTAGGTCTTTTAATATACTGTGTCTATATGTTTTATGTTTAGGTCTTTTAATATACTGTGTCTATATGTTTTATGGTTGTACTATCGTTTAATTGCTGACTAATTGGAAAGTCTGTGTATATACCCTGTTCTTTGATTCCCATTGGTGCAACACTTCCTAGCTTAGGTATTTAAACACTAGCAGGGGATCACATGACTAACCCCCCTGAAGAAGTGTCAATCAGACACGAAACGCGTAATGGTGACGTCAACGCAGCGACGTGACGACGGACACCCTGGAGCTGCAGCCCTAACCCTCCACGAGGAGACGGACGGGAGAGAGTGTGAGGTTCAGCTTTACTAACTGGTGCTGGACCCTTTCTCATAGAACAACTGGGAACTCTCCTGTCCCTTTAGGTTCTGGTAACGGATCCTTCACCTCAGAGTGTGTTCTGGTCATTAGGATCAATTATAACCCCATCTAATTCAATGTTATTTGTTCCCCATTTTAATATATAAAAGTATCATTGTGTATTAACCAGGGCTTTTGTTATGTTTCTATGCGCCCCTATTTTTGTGTTTTTTCCTATCAAGGTAAGCCTTTGCCGAAGAAGGCGC
>NC_134504.1:8717015-8896283 GCF_040206685.1 Ascaphus truei
GGAGAACTGGTTGTTGTACTCCTGAATGTGGAATCCCTAATAAAAAGAAGGTTCAGAGAACAGCAAAAGTCTCTTTCATTCTTCTCAGGGTCTGATGCTGCTACTTCTTTAAATAAAGGCTGGGACTCAACCTTTCACTTGTGTGTATATGTATATCTATACACACACACCTATGTGTGTGTGTGTGTGTGTGTGTGTGTGTGTGTATATACACACACACACACACACACATATATGTGTATATATACATAAACACACCTATATCTATATACACACACACACATACACATATTTATATCTGCGCCAATAGAAATCTTAGGGCCCAGTACATATTAAAGGAGCAGCCCCCCCCCCCTCGATTAATCCCCCCATCTCCCCCTTGTAATCCCCACACCGCAAAGCGTAGTGTGTGTTCCTTAGGGGTGGGAGAACGAGATATTGGGAGAGACAGAGGGGGTGGAAGGAAGGAGAGAAGGGGAAAGAGAGCGAGTGAGAGCAAAGGAGATCGAGCGGGGGGAGAAGAGACAGAGAGAGACACAGACACAGAGAGACAGAATATTGAAATGGTCAGCAAATTCCAGAGGTAAAATGGAGGGGGAAAAAAGTAGTTAACAGATGGTGGTTTGAGTAGATAATAAAATACAGAGAGGAGGCAGCGTGGGCTAGACTTGTGAGTGTCCATTACTGAGGAAAAGTAGCTTTGTTTAGCCTGGGAGTGGGAAGAGTTGAAACCAGATAGATTACATTTGAAGGGGAGGGTGTCAGAGAGAGTATGAGATTTCCTCTAGGGGCACTCAGAGGAGTGAGTGCAGGAGCAAAGAATGCAGGTATGGCAGTTTTGCCAAGGTCTGGGGATAAAAGGGTGAGAATGGCAGAGAAGTGGGGCATGTAGAGCATGAGAGGAAGATTGGGCAAAATTCTAGTTCATGACAAGATTTTCGAGGCCAGTAGAGTAGCAGAGAGGAGAGGGAGGACAGCAACGTGGAGCTGAGACGTTAGCTAAATGAAACGCTGGTCTCTGCAGAACTGAGGGGTAAATGGAGGTGAAGAAAAGGAGAATTGAGAGAGTAAATGAGATGAAGTGATGGTCAGAGAGATGAAAGGGGAGAAATATAGAGAAGCTTCTGCGTTATCTTCGCATTGAGCGTCTGAGAGCACAGGCAGAATACACTGGTCAAACAGTGGAAAAAGCCCTTGAAAACTGTTCTGTTTTTCCAAATGTATTTCCAACCTTTATACTCGTGTGGGACATATTGCTCCTGTAACTCTGCTGCGTGGGGTTTGTTACAGAATAATCAGCAGGCCTAGGGGCTTCCTATGAGAGGCAATAAACCCTGAATATTCCCTAAAGGTGACCATACTACTTGTAACAAGATAACCTTTGATTATCCCAAAGGGTGTTATGGTTCTCACCATCAACAGCAAATGAATCAATTTCTCTCTTTATTGTGGTTAGATGAGCCTCAGTGTTTGGTTCTTCTTTCTCAGACTTAATCTCTAACGTCTCTGGTACAATCACTGGGAAACCTGCCAACAAGAAAAGGAAAATCCATCATGTAAAGCTGGGAGTGGGAACTCTTCCTGTGATATCACTATACAGAAATACTGTATACTGATTCCTAAGGGGAGGGGATAGGTAACTGATTGTACTTTATTATTAACCCAGGGTGATGAGTATTTTTACCCGAGTGCTGAAAAGATGCTGGAGTTTATGGTTCTACCAATGTTCAAACCTCAATGATAACAATATTCTCAATATAACCTTAGACAAATCATGTGTTTGTTTGTAAATAAAACTTATAATTGTATCCATGCTTTAATGTTATTCTCCTCAATATTGTAGACATTTCAGTCCATTTTTAAAACTAATTGAATAGAAGACAAGTGAGGATACGAGGTTACTTACCCCCAACAGGAAATGAATCTATTTCTCTCTTTATTGAGGTCACATGATCCTCAGCGTTTGGTTCTTCTTTCTCCGACTTAATCTCTAATCGCTCCGGTACAACCGCTGGGAAACCTGGCAAAAAGAAAAGGAAAACCCATCATGTAAAGCTGGGATTTGGGGCTCTTCTTGTGATTTCACCTTCTCTGATATTGGTATAATGTAATACCCATCGTAAAGAAATGTTTTACTAGCCCTTCTGGCAAAAATTGACAAATATAGTTGAAGACATATTACATTTTACCTGCGGGTAGATCTATAAAAACATAAGATTAATTTGGGTGTTTGACTCATGTTAGCTATGGCACACTTGTGAGCACGTGACCTGTATATCGGACAATGGTTAATACACACAGCTATCTAGCCAACTCACTTATCTCTATGCATGGTCCCTCAAACAAACAAATTCCCCTTTGCTGAAGCTATTGGCTGCTCACCCTGCAGTTACTTGTATGCGAATAGGAGTGTGAATGAGACACTGCTGCTGTAATATCTCCTCCCGGCACACCTGACCGTGCTCAAGGTACAGGGGAGGAGAGGTGCAGTGTCCCCCTCAAGGAAATCGGAGGTGACGGGCGCGGTGGACACAGCAGAAGGGGACCGTGGACTCTAGAATATGTGAGCAACATTACCATCAAAGCAAAGCGTTTCTACCACACGCCGGGAAGCTATCCAAAAATGCTGTTTTAGATTATACTGGCTGTAAGTGCAATATTGTTCTTAATGTAGTCTCTTGTAATAAACGTATTGTGCCATGATCTTTTCTCTCTTATTTCCATTGCAACTCTATATGTATTGGAGACCTCGCCCGTCTAGATTAACCCCTCACACTCCGGATAGGAAAAGAATTACAACACAAACTATGCAAAATTGTAGTGCGTGAATTCAAATGTATGAACTTTAAGGGTTAATTAACCTGTATTGATACAATGTTATCTTCTCTTATTTTTAATTTTGGACTAAAAAGAACACACTTCAGACAACACGCCGGAGGACATCTTTGCTCACATTTGGAGGGACGAGGAACTCTCTCCTGGCCTCTGGCTGCTGAACCTAATCCTCCGTTAGCACAATTAAGTTTGTTATCACTGTATATTTGTAATTAACCCATTTATATTAGGTTAGTGTTCAGCGCTGCTTTTTTTTGTTTTGTTCTATAAACCTAAGGCCTGGTCATGTGTTTAATAGGCAATAAAAACAATTCTTGTATTTTTTATGCAATTTGTAAGTAATGTTTACCTCTCGTTGCCAGATTAATTAAAATACTTAATAATTTCTGCCATATTTATTATAACTCCCATAACCGCAAAATAACCAGATATCCCCTCCTTGCAAATTTCAGTGTCATCAAAATATATACAATACTCACTTAACAAGTACAGATCCATGCTGGTAGTGGGCAGTGCTCCTCTGTCCATGCTGGTAGTGGGCAGTGCTCCTCTGTCCATGCTGGCAGTGGGCAGTGCTCCTCTGTCCATGCTGGCAGTGGGCAGTGCTCCTCTGTCCATGCTGGTAGTGGGCAGTGCTCCTCTGTCCATGCTGGTAGTGGGCAGTGCTCCTCTGTCCATGCTGGTAGTGGGTAGTGCTCCTCTGTTCATGCTGGTAGTGGGTAGTGCTCCTCTGTCCATGCTGGTAGTGGGTAGTGCTCCTGTGTCCATGCTGATAGTGGGCAGTGCTCCTCTGAAGGTGCAGAGATAGGACGGTCCTTGATTTAGATTTGGTGGATGCCAGCTGTACCTGTATAAAAGAGAAGAAATGTAATTAGTACGATCTGTTTGCTTGTACAAATATACAGCATTTAGTGTGAGCTTTCAAACCTAAAATTATTAAACACAAAACAACCCCAAAGGAGTCAGAGAGACAGGGACACCAACACCCACATCTGGTCAATCCTCAAACAGGAACCTAATTTAAAACATTACTAAATACATTAATGGCTCAGGATTGCTATAACATAACCATCTTTTATACTATATTAGTGAAAGCACTGTATGCCTGCCTGCCTGGATGTCCGGTGTCCCTAGGGGAAATCTCATTGGTCCCTTGGCCCGCCCCCGCACACCTCTCATTGGCCTGAGGCGGAGTGACGGGCCAAAGGACACACAGGGACACAAACACACACACACACAGGGACACACACACACACACACGTAGACACACACACACGTAGACACACACACACGTAGACACACACACACACACACACGTAGACACACACTCATACACACACACACACACACGTATACACAAACACACACGTATACACAAACACACACACACAGACACACACACACACGTAGACACACACACACGTACACACACACATACATGTACACGTGCACACACACACATGTACACGTAGACACGTACACACACACACACACACACGTACACGTATACTCACACATGTACACGTATACTCACACACATGTACACGTACACACACACATGGAGACATACACTCACACACGTACACACACACACACGTGTATACACACACACGTGTATACACACACACGTGTATACACACACACACGTGTATACACACACACACGTGTATACACACACACACGTGTATACACACACACGTGTATACACACACACGTGTATACACACACACGTGTATACACACACGTATACACACACACACACACGTGTATACACACACACGTGTATACACACACACGTGTATACACACACAAACATGTTGTATACACACAATATATACATACACACACATGTATACACACACATGTGTATAAACACACATGTGTATACACACACACATGTGTATACACACACATGTGTATACACACACACACATGTGTATACACACACACACGTGTATACACACACGTGGTGTATACACACGTGTATACACACGTGTATACACACGTGTATACACACACAAACATGTTGTATACACACAATATATACATACACACAATGTATACATACACACACATGTATACACACACACACATGTATACACACACACACATGTATACACACACACGTACACGTATACACACACACGTACACATACACACACACACATGTATACACACACACACACACACATACAATGTATACACACAAACATGTATACACACACACACTATCCCCAGCACCACCACATCAGCACACCGGTATCCCATGCCCCCCCAGCACACTGGCATTCTCGGCTCCCCGCCATTCCCAGCCCCCATCAACACCATCAGCACCCACACATTGCCACCTTTGCACCTCCCCCATCGGCACACCCACATCCGCACCCCCACATCAGCACCAAACCCTCCCAAATCAGCACACCGATACAATCACCATCAGTACAGCCACAGCAGCACTACCACCGCACATGGGCCGCGTGGACCACTCCCCACCCAAATGCCACACCCACACCACAAACATCCCGGGCAACGCCGGGGCTCTCAGCTAGTCTAGTATAAAGAGTCAGGGATCAACAGCTATAAGAATAGCAATGCCCTCCTAGTGCAACATAGTAACACACTGTACAGTGCTATAGTATAAATAAATAAAAAGCAGATACATCTGGTGCTTCCGTTTGGCATCAGAGAGACTTCGATGTATGTATGTATGTATGTATGTATGCTGTGTATGTATGCATGTATGTATGAGACCTGTGGGGAGAAAAGGGAAGGGATTTTAACCCCTGCTCTGCCTAAAATGATAGGTTGATAGTAGTGCTACGGTGTTACATCCAGGATAGTTTATAACTAGATAGACGAACAAGAAAATAAATCCACTTTACGGTGAGCCTCAGGTACTGTGGTTAGAGAAATTGTTATATGAATTATAAATAAAACGTCATATTTTATTAGAACGTGTATAAACAATAAATGACGATAGGTAGTTGCGCTAATAGTTCAAATGTTGCCAAAGTGTAGGTGGTGTCAATTCAGTGTAGGCGCCTTTCTGGGAGAGTAATGCTGCTTTTTGGTTAAATAGGGGACGAAGATCATAGTCATTTTAGTGGAATATAATTTTTTTTTTTTGCGTGTTCACAGGGTTAGTTATTGTAATGTCTCCGAAGATTTATTCATATGAAGATGACTATATATTTGAAAATTTGCCTGATGCTTTTAGGATTCTTATATTAACCTATAAGGTATCTAGGTGCAAGTGCACCCTTTGCTGTAGAATAATTGGGTTTTGCTTACACGGGTATTTCCCCTTAATAATGGGAATATAGGTATTTGTGTTGAAACCTCGCTATGTGTGTGTGACAGGTCGATTTAAATTGCTGGATCCATGAATTTCAATTCTGGAGCCACTGAAAGGGTTAAAGCATTCCCATTAAAATATTCCCTAGGATATAATGTTCAGATAAGAGTGTATATATCCCCATCAGGCAGTTATTTTAATGTAGCGTTAGAAGTGTTACATATGTTTCTTTATGCACACTTCATTTTCTCTGGGAAGCATATGGTTACAAAATGCCTTTGAGATACATCCGTTGGTCAGACCTCCCTGTGTATGGAGCCCCTTTGAGACAGTTATCCTATAACTTCACAGGCACAATATATAGCAATCCTCCCGCAGTGACAGATATAACAGCCTGGCACCCAAGTGACCATAGAGGATAACAGCCCAGGTATATCTGCAGGGTACCTTGCAGTTAGGAGGGGGGTCCCCGGCGGTTAGGGGGGCTCTGGTCTCTCCTCTGCTGCAGTCACAGATCCGGGTCACTGCTATTTTTCTAATGGTCTGATTTCTCAGGAAGTGGAAACACTGACTACATCCAGGTCACAGCTCTATGTCCTACTGCGCATGCTCACACGCAGGGGATCATGGGAATTGTAGTTTTTATAGATCAGTACAGTTTAAGTGTCACATACAGTGTAGATTGGAAACACAGAAACATGTTAGTGCTAGTGAAAGTCTCTCACAGGCAGCACAGACAGCACAGGCAGGGCTGGGGCAGCACAGGCAGGGCTGGGGCAGCACAGGCAGGGCTGCTGGTTGTGTCTGGGAAGTGCAGGTTGCGCTGATTTTATAATTTGATTTTATAATTTCATTTATTTTCCAAGTTGCAGCTGAGACAATAACAAACCCCCCTGCTCTCCCCACACAGAGCCCCCCCATCCCCCACACAGAGCTCCCCATAGAGCCCCTCCCCCCCCCACAGCTTTCCCCCTGCCCCCCACACAGAGCTTTCCCCCTGCCCCCCACACAGAGCTTCCCCCCCGCCCCCCACACAGAGCCCCATTTGGTATATGTGGAGAGATTTCTGGGAGATATTGTTAATTTGAGGGACCTTTGCGAGGGTGAAAGTGGGACAGCTTGTGAACTTTGTATTAACCCTTGTCCTGTAGGCAGGTCATGTGCTCACAGGTGTGCCGTACGTGACAAATGGTTTAGACCAGGGGGCGCAAGATTGTTCAGGGTGACGCAGCGCTTACAGAGGCCCCGCGCTCTTCCCCAAAGCATTTAAATTAAATGTAGTGGATCACACGCAAGGCCTCTGTTAGTTCCCTTACATTGTCGCTGACGGCTTCGGGTCACGTGACCCGCAACATCATTTAACGGTGGAGACAAGGTAAGGGGGGGGGGGGCAAGCAGGAGAGCTGGCAGGGGGGAAGTTTACACACATCTGGTTTAGACACACGCGAGTTGCATCAATTCAGCCGGTCATCACGGACACAACGATACTAATCACGACCGTCTTAATCCTAAATTTGAGTGACAAGTGGATATCTGTCCTTGCCACCTCTTACCCATGCAGTGCGTGGTCTCAGTACATGCCACTCTGTGCCACTAACACAGTAGATGACATCACATGATGTTCCCATTTTTAATAAAGTTCTTGAATGAAAGAGTACGCTGTGTGTCACCTCTCTCTGGAATGCACCAGCAATTATTCACAAACGTTTCGATTCTTTTGAGGTTGACAGTGTTTGGGGGACTGCTGGCCATGTACATCAAGGGCTCCTAGGAAATTCTCCGCCTCTTCCGGGAATCTTAACTGAAATTGCTTCGGTCTTTGTTTACGACTAATCGGAATGGGAAAGCCCATCTATAGCGGATCTCGTTCTCTCTGAGGAGCGCTGTGACTTGACGGAGACTTCGTCTTCTTGAGATTGTAGATCTGGAAAGATCTTGGAAAATCTGGATCCTAGAGTCTTCAAAGTCCACACAATCTTGATTCCTGCAGCCTCTCATTATGTTCTCCTTAGTAGTGTAATAGTGTAGTTTGACTATTACATCACTGCATTTCCGAGGATCCACGAATCTTGAACCTAAGACTCGGTGTGTGCTGTCCATGTGCAGGTCACTTGTTAGAAAAGACTGAACAATTGGGGTAAATAGTTTTGTTAGATGGGGTTGCAATTGGATCAACTGCTTCCGGGATATTTCTTACTCTAAGGTTTTGCCTCCTTTCCTGATTTTCCAAATCATCGACGGTGTCATTCAGGTTCCTGATTTCGTCGTTAAGTCTGAATAGCTCGTCTTCTATTGAGCCCTGACTCTGCAGGGATTTTTTGAGTTTATTTTCCAGCTGCACTGTTCGTTCTGTCAGGGAAGTCATATCTGCCTTAAATTGAGCAACAGCCTTATCAAGAGCCACTTGAAAGACACCCTGCATTTGTTTAAACAAGTCTTTTAATGCCTTTGAGGTGATTTGGGAATTTTCTCCTGTCTCTTGGTCTTGTTTTGTGTCAATAAAGTTTTCCCCTTGTTGTTGTGGCTAATCCTGTTCACACGCAGGAGTGAATTTCGGGAACCAAAAAGGCTGTTTTTAAGAGGTAATGGAACATTAAGGGGGTCGTGGCTTATCTTTTTTTAGGGGGAGGCATCCCTGTACATTCCGCTGGCGGGGGGGTCTTTTCAAGAAATGTCAGCTGATTTGTAACAGTCCACGTAGCTGCTTCAGAGTGCTCCCATCCTCCTCTATGCTGCATGCACGCCCCCTTATATTGTATTATTAAACCCAAACCAAACCTTCATTAACCCCTGAAGAACCAGATGGATTTAAATACATAATATCTAATGATATTATCATGACGGGCATTAACCCCTTACCTAATCAGTGACACGGGGGGGGAGAAAGAGAGGGAAGGGGGTAGAGGGTGGAGAGAGGGTTGGAAGGGGATAGAGACACGGGTGGGGGGAGAGACAGGGCGGAAAGAGAGACAGGGGCGGGAGAGATGGGTGGGGAGACGGGTGGAGGGAAAGAGACATGGGTTGAGGGGTGTAGAGGGAGATTGGAACGGTATTAAAGGGGTTGCACCCCATATGGCCACCCCCTGACCTCACCAGGGGGGCAAGGGGTTAATTGGACTGCGGTCCAGGAATGTGGTTTGCACCTTGCTATGACATGAAAATGTATGTTCCCCTGTCCCCATGTTTTATTATAATGTCAGTGTCTGCACCACACACACACACACTGGGATCCATCCGGGAGGTCAAGGGTTAATAGTTGAATAGTGATTATAGCCCTTTGTTTAATTTTCCCGTCTTTTCAGGCACCATTTTGCAGAGTCCCATAGGCCGCCATTGGAGGTTCATTCATTTCAATGGTGGATCTAGCTGTATTGGACCTGTTTTCCTCAAAGACCAGCAGGTGGCGTCCAAGAGGAGGAGTGGCGGTTTCCCCTTGTAAGTCAATGGGCTCATTAACTTCAATTTAGATTCCTCGACGGCGCTTTCCAAGAACAAGTTGGCAGCCGTCCAAACCGCAAAGCGGATACATTTTCTGAAAAAGAGCTTTCATCACTGTTAGATCAAGTTCAAAGACAAGTGGCGTGGGAATCTTAGGTTCTAGGGCACACAGAAATAAAATTCTTTTTGCCCCTAGTTCCTAGGCCTCCCCTCACTCAACCACCACCGGATCCAAGAATCCAGGACCCCCGGAAAGGGTCGTGCCGGCTGAGCGGGTCGCGCCATAGGTTACAATGGCGGCAGCAGAAGCTGCACGAGAAAATGGCTAAGTCCGAAACCCTGAAAATAATAAGCCCATATATCCGGTTCTGGAGGGTCCAGAGGGCCATGGTTTGGGGTGCCTGTAGTCACTGCTCCGGCATGGCCGCAGAACCATTCCTGACCCTCTCTGACCAACCCCACGGAGTATGGACCACCATAAAGGTTTGTGAGTTTTTCCCATAGACTTCAATGGCAACCGTTTCCTATTGACCGGCTATGGAGGAGAAACCCCATAGGCTTCAACGGCAGCGATGCCCCGTTCAAAGTCTATGGCAGCAGACTCCCATAGCCGCCAATGGCGGCGGGTTACCATTGAAAGTCTATGGCGGCAGAGCCCGTTGTTTTCAATGGGGATTTAGTGAAAAACTGTGATTTAGTTTACAGCGGAGAATTTTGTGTTAAAGTATGAAACGGTTTAAGTGGTATTTGTGTATCTCCGGTTCTGAAGGTCGCAGCGGGCTGAAACTTGGACCCTATAGTGTGCCAGTTCCGGCATTAAGGTCTGGGAAGTTTGGACCCGCTGGACCTAACGGAACCGGATATTTTAATATGTTTGTGTTTTAACCATAATACTGTATATCAAAGCGGGGACAAAAGCCCGCGAAGATTCCTTGACACTAAGGAATGCAAATGGTCAAGGGGGGCGACCCAAAGTCTAGGAACCAAGTACTGATCAAAAGACTCTGCCACTATAACTGTTTACATGAGGGCAGAGAAGCATGAAGCTAGAGTGGTTTGCAAGTGTTATACCTTACACCTACAAACAAGGAAGTTCCTGCCAGATACTCCATCTGGTAGACTGGCCGACGCCCCTGATTTAGATGTGGGGCTACAGAAATGAGATCCTCAGAGTCCCAGTGCGCATGGGCCAACTAGCTGGGGGGCATGGGTTAACTATGTTCCCACGTTAGAGATTGGATACAGATAATTGTTCTCCAAAAGCCTGTACTCAATGTTAAGAATAGGGTTACAAAGGTATATAAACTGTTGTCAACCCTACAGTCTTTGTCTTCTGATTACATCTTGATTGATACCTGATTGCTGGAGAATTGCTATCTGATACTTCTTCACCCCCAACCCTAAGTGTTACCTTCTTGCCTGTTAATTGTACTATATTGCTGTGTTCACCTATTTAAGGAATAAATATAGTTTATTATATCTAAGCCTCGTTCAGTTCAACCCAGTTATTTGGTGTATACTATATCTTGTCATAAGTTACCGTGACAAGGGGAGACAGAGATGGTGGGGGGAGAGGTGCGTGGGGTGCAGAGTAAGAGGTGACTGTGAGAGGTTAGGGGGAAAGAGAGGGTGGGGGGAGAGAGAGGGATGGGGGAGAGAGGTGGGTGGTTGAAAGATAGAGAGGGAGGTGAGGGGGACATGATCTTCCAATGTTAAAGATCTGTTATTTTCCTCTGATATTCTTCTTCATGTTTATTAAGCTCCATGATAATCATGAAGTGAGGGCTGGACTTCATATCTCAAAACCTGGATGATGTGAAGACGTTGCATGCGTCATGACACCAACATGATGACAACAACACATGACTCAGCTGAAGCGATTTGCGCACTCGGGACTCTGCATTATCTTCTCATTATATGACAAACATTGGTGCACCTTGTGGGATTCAGAGGCTTTGCTCCTAAAACAGTGGGCCGATCAAACTCCTGAGCCTATTAATGATCTCTATATTGAACTAGAAGATAGATGAACTGATAGTACACAAATGATCCATTACAAGGATACTGGGTGTCTCTGCAGCAATTCAATATTTAAGCCTACCTATGTGCTAATTAATACACACAAATAATCCAAAGATTATAAACAGCCCCCTATAATTGCACTCAAGGTAGGTGACAAACAAATCTATTGTCTACTGATAACTGGCTATATAGTAGCCAAATCCTAGCATAGGATTCACCACCAAAAGGTCACACTCAAATGAAAATAAAAAAGACTTTAATGGTTATACTGTAAAAAACGCCGAAACACTATAAAAATGCACAACAGTGCATAGATAAAATCCCCAAATGTGTTTGGTCACGGTAACCATATGAACAGATAGTGTTCCAAACATATAGCTAGTAATGAGTCAGACGCTATACATAGAGCTGCACTATTGCATACACAGGTATGGTGAATAATAAATGGATATTGAGGAGAGATAGCAGTGGGCTCAATGCAACCACTATGTGATAGAAAATCTAACCAACAGATCCTCTGTATAGGGTAATCAGTGAACTCAGGTATAATCTATAACTTGGTCTATATAGAGGCCCTAGAACAGCTTGGTTAAGACCAATGCACCAATGCACAGAATGAACATTCACATACAATCGTTGTCAGTTGTCAGTAATGGACTCTGAGTAGTAAACTCTGGGTAACGCACACTGCAATGCACAGATTGAACACTCCAATGCACAAAATGAACACTCATATACAATCGTTTGTCAGTTGTCAATAATGGACTCGGAGTAGTAAACTCTGGGTAGCGCACACTGCAAAGTGCGCAAGTACAAGCCCCCAAAGAGTGTGAGTAACGCAGGGCCCAATAGGATAATATACAACCTGATTCGTGATAGCAATAGGCAGCCTATTTGCTCTGTGTATTTTCTGGAGCGACCGTTCCTCCAAACACAAGCCGCGCATGTGTCAACGTGATGACGTCACGGCGTTCCCCGACGTACATTTCACGTGTCACCACGCGCTTTCTCAAGGGGGAGGAGTAGGTAGCATGTAACATCGTATAGTGGAACCTTTTGTACCCTCCCTGGAGGGGAGGGACGAGTGACGTATGCCTGATACTATTAAAGGGGCATAACAAGTACACATGTAACCATCACATAACATAAAGGAATCGGGGGGGGGGGGAAGAAATCCAGAGAGGCCAAGGTGGGACTGATATAAAACATATACTCATGTGACTATTTGTATATGGAACTCCCACATGGAGAGTCAAATGAGTCCTAATAAAGGCAGACAAAGGCCCAAATGGTAGAATAACAGGCATGCAAGTTGGAAAAGCAGCATGGGTGCCAGGGTATATGATATGGAGATGAATCCACAGATGATCACAAAAGACAAAGGACATATGGCATATGAATGATGCACAAAGGGCAAATAGAGGGACCAGGATAGATGGTGTAGGAGTGAACTACACTAGGCGGAGCTGCCTAAAAAGTCAAAACGGCTCCTTCTACGCTAGAAGTAATAGATCTATATACCTGGATCCCTCTAACCCTATGTGAGGAATGGCGAGAAAATAAAACCCTCATTCAAACCATTTGGTGCCAGTGTGTTGAGGTGATAAATCCAACGGCATTCGTGCTGACGTAGCCTCATATCCCAGTTACCCTTGCGTGGGCCCCAGGGTATATGAGCTATGCCCATGAATCTCAGGTTGGAGGCGTCCCCATGATGTGCTAATTAGTGACTAAACTGAAATAGTGCTAACTTTGTTGCTACAAGAGTACAGATCAGTGTATCTAAATCACTAATGCTAGCACAGGATGCAAACTCTACCTAAGTGATAGATGACACTATCCAACACTAAGGAGTAAAGAATATATCACAGAAACGGAGCGAGCGAAAAGACCTCAAATATTGCACTCAAACTGCTTAATACTGAACTTTTACTACATTTGCATTTACAAAGGGTATGTGGAAAGTAATATAAATCGTAACTTTTAGTCAAATAGCCTATAAAACCCCAATACATAGAGTATAGTCGGGGAAGTCAAAATATCCTTGGAACAATTAGAGAACAGTCGCTCTTACGTTTACAATAGACACATAGTAGCACCGCAGATAAGCTGCAGTCACACAAAAGTAACAACAACATTAGTCAACACAAATCAGTGTATTAGGGGTAACAACCAACACTGATCCTTGTTTCTATATAATAGATACAATGTAACCATGTATTTGTAATCATAAGTGCTACAGGTAGTTTGAGCGCAAACCCAAATCAATTAATGAAAACTAGTGTAAACAACACAGTGTGTAAGTGATGTAAAGAACAAATCTATGTCACCAAGGAAAGATGCAGCTGGTGTTCAGGAGTTTCACAACACCTCAAAAGACGTCATCAAAAGTAAACAGCACAAAGAACTTCCCTCAGATGAAAATATGGTGATGGTCAAATAAGGAATCTGGTAGGATGCAGCAGGTACTCCCAAGATGGTATATAGGAAAGAGAGAAAAAAATATATAGTGCAACACAATTTATTACACACAGCAGAGCGCGGAGATCATTACTCACATGCTCCCACAGCATTGTCCTGACGAAACCAACTATGGTGAAACGCTCCACGCAGTCGACCGGAAACCCTTGGATCCGCTGACACGCAACATCCGGAATCCCCTAGACGGAGCCGCGAGGTGTGTGTTTGGCGGGAGAAATCGTACCAAGGGAGACGAAAACTGCTCCAAGTCACAGCAGCCGGTGTCTATCGCGTTGATCAAATTGCCTGTACCATACTTATACCATGTGAGTGTATACCATCCTATACTTACCCATATAAGGTATTATAGTCTTTACACTATAAAGTATTAAAGTATTATAGTCTGCACTATGTCCGGTCCTCTTTCTCATTATATGAAAGGTAAAAGTGGATGTACATATTCCGATGCCATCTTCAACCAGATTGCAGTCTATGATCTCTCACCCAAAGATACCTTTACGTGTATTTAGATCGCCTCACACGTGTGAGTATCCAACTCGTAAGAACTAAGAATACATTCATATGTGCATTTGACAATACTGCACTATTAGATATTTGTTCTTTTCTTCCACAGACGTTTGCGCTTCTCTACGACTATAGACTTTTGGATGCTTTAGGGGTTGCTAGGCTTTGGATTCCCTCTGTTTATTCACTTTCGGGACGGGGCTGCACTTCCTGCCTGTTAGGTGTCTTGGCCACACACCCCGTACTCCTAGATATTTAATGGATGAGGGTTGCCAATTAAAGTTGATAGCTATCAGTTTTTCCATTTTTTGGGGCAGGTTGATTAGCATTGTTAAGGACAACTGCCTTCTGTTAAGTGTACATGGCACCTCGGCAACCTGAATGAATTGTAACTATGTGACAACAACCCGAAAGGGCTATAAGAACTGATGCATATGCCCATTAAAGCAGACCAGTGAGTGAGAACGATACCTTGTGTCCAAATTATTCACTTGTCTCCAGGCGCCTGTCCAGCTATCCTGTCCAGCACATTGAACCTGAAAGGGACCTCCCGGGAGGCAGTCTAGTCCACAGGGTAGACCTGCTACCGTAGGCGGAAAGCAGACCATATTTTCATCTGGTGTCAGAAAGTGGGGATAGGGCACCATCCGGGTAAGTACGAGATATTTATTGTTATCCGTATCACGCCCGGGTGTCTCCCTATCAAAAGATACCCTATTTATATAGTCTGGTGGACTAAGGCAAGGGTAGAATAACTACGAGTTAAAGTCTTGTAGAATACATCGTAGGTTAGAGTCCCGGATGTGAATAATATTCTTTTTGATATATATGAGTTCAATGTGACTGTGGAAGCTGATTTTTGTTTAAAATTTTAAAGTGCATAAGTATTGGCTTGTATTGTTTTGCTAGCTTATAAGAATTTAAAGTTATAAGGATATATAGATATATATATTTTATAAGTGTGTTGCGGTAATGGGAATGGTAAGAATGGTCAAGGGGATAAGAGGAACTGTATTTTTGCCTGACTGTTGGTTCCCTATATCACAGACATTTAGATAAAGTGTTATATTCTGTTAGAATTATTGCCCGTTGTTAAGATAAGTTTTCTTTATAAGATAATAGTGAAGACAAACAAGTAACATGTCCAGAAGTAATATGGGCAAGATCAAGTATAAGACTAACAATAACAATGTTAGGTTTAAAAAAAAAAAAAAAAAAAGTTTTTAAAATGTCATTATTGGGGCATTTACATTGACAAATTGACTGAATAAAGGTGTAACAGCAAGTGAAGTTGCCGATAGATTATTGTAAATGATCCAGGCATATGGAGGTATTGAGGAAGTAGAGACGAACGCAAGACTACTTATAGTGGCAGTATATGTGAAAGGTTTACATGCAGAAATTGGGAAGCAAGTAGAGACTGTGTGTATTGGTTGGGAACATAAAAGAGTGTCAGAAATTTCTACTGTGGTAGAGAAAGCAAATGAGCAGAGAAGCTAAGGAAAAGACTCAGAAAGTGTTTAAGAAATAAATCTGTTAACAAAAGTAAAGAATGATAGAACCGAAAAGGGTAGAGATTAAGGAAGGGAAATGAGGGACTGAATTTAAAATCTACAAGTCCCTCCTTGTAATTGTATGCAGCCCACAGTTGCAGAAACCCACACCTTTTTTTCATTGAATGTTACACAGGAAAGCGAGCAGTTCACAGCTAAGTGAGTTAACATAATATGTTTGCTACAATAGAATTCTAAAATTGTTTTCAATTAGTTTTAAATTAATTAATGTACATTATAAAAGTTTTCAGATTAATTACAAGAATAAGAATAGAAAAGTATATTCTTATTAAATTAGGTTTTTGTAGGAATAAGAATTAAATGGCATTTAGTTTTTTTTTTCTCAGCAAAAATGTAGGTTAAACTGCAAAGTTCTTAAAAAAAAAAAAAAAGCATATTTTTAGGGTAATCAAATTAGGCGAAGGAAAGTCTGATCCAAGAATGGTAGGAGAAGTTGTAGGCAAGGAGATGGTTTTGTTTTGTTAAATGTTATTAGTAAATGTTAGAAAGTCAGCCAGAGCTCCTAGGAGCGATAAAAGCAGAAAAAAAATATATAATTTTTTCAATCTAAAATTAAGACATGTAACCCAAATTATTTATGCCAGATTAACCGAGTATGAGTGCATATTGACTTGCATTAAGAACACATCTACAGTATAATAGGTATAGGTTTTCTTTGTTTCAAAATGTTGTATTAGATTTTCAGGTATAACTATGGTAAAAACATTGATTATTTGAGTAATCCCTGTATGCTTGTAGAACCTGAGTGAATCCTACCTGTGTGAAAGTCTTATGTGAGTTGAATAATAGGAATGACGGTTTATTATACATTACTATCCTGGAACTTGCAAATGTTTCTAAAATAAGAATATAATTAATTGCTTGCGTTGAAAGTTTTAATTTTTAAAAGTGTACACCCCCACTACAATACATATTAATACTGGGTAGGGAGAGTTTGGTTGTCCATGGAAAGAGAGGAAGAGAAAGAAAGGACAACATTTGAGAAAATCAATTGATTTTTACAATTTTTTTGTAATCAGTCCGGTCACTGTAACAAATAAGGATATTTATCGTACTGGCCAGGCGATTTGTTTCCTTAAACAGAATGACATTATTTCACCCTGAATTTCCATGGACAGAATTAGGTAAACACGTGACACAGAAATAACGGGCAGGACACATTCCAGACATGAAAGTTAACTACTGTAGAAGCTCAGTATTTTCAAATTGATTTTTAAAGGATAGTTATAATATGGGGAGAGAGAAGGATATTTTTATTAATACAGTTTGCAGGCAGGATCAAACGGTTTTGCATTGCCTTGTCTCAGAAAGTTCTCAGCTTGCTGTATGCCTGGAGTTGGACAAATACAGTTTTAAATTGACTAATGTAAAGTTTTCAATGGAATTACTTTTCTGCAAAGTTGATTATATATTTAATATTTTATACATTTTTAACCATTTTTCTCTCCAAATTTAAATCTGTCAATTTCTTATTCTACAGGTTGTTCTCTCCGCAAACCAGACATTATTTTGTGTTTTAAAGGTTTCTGTCAAAAGACTAAAGCAGATTATATTTATAATCAGTAAAGGTTTTGAGGTTTTTTTTTTTTTAATGCAAATTTTATACCCAAAGGAGTCAGGTCTATTGTGTGAAATTCTGCTTGTTTTGTGTCTGTGTTCTGTTTGTGTGTAAACAAGTTTTGTTCCAAACATGATTTTTTTTTAACTTAGATCTCCTGCCTCATTGTAATGTTAAATACTGTTCACATAGCACATGCGTTATATGTGAAAAGGAGGGAAATATAATTGATTAGTGAGCTCCAGCATTTGTGAAGGCAGTATACGATTTATGGGAACAGTGTGGTATTTGAAGTAATCTACAGATAGATCCTATTAGATTATTAGATAGGTTTTGGTTAAAGTTCTACTCTTGTCTATATGCGGACGCTAAGACAGTGGTAAGGAAATTGATACAAGAATTTATTCTTAGGTATAAATTATCTCCTTATGAGATACTTATAGGATGATTTATGACTATCAGTAGTTTTAAGGAACTAATTAGGGACTATGTTATTGGTAATAAAACAATTAGTATACAACTAATATATTTTCTGAGTCTCTCTAGACAAAGGTCAAAGTTGAAAGTGCACCTACTCGAGACGGGTTAATGGTCATGCATTCCCTACGCAAGAACGTTTTTCATCCCAGATGAAAAGACCCTACTACTACTACAGTACCATTACAGCAATTAAAGTGGCAGAGGTCTCTTCCTGGATCCACGTTACGCACGTGCAACTTATCCCAGCACCACCCACAGTTGCTTCAAGTTAAACTATAGCCAAGGTGGAAAAGCCAAAAGATACAGCTTCTACAGAATACAAAATTTATGTTTTAATCCCCGCCAATAACCAACGGAGAAGAAAGACACAGGCAAAAGTCCGGGCCTCAACATATGAACTTTGAACATTGTTAATAATCTTTTTTTCTTTACAGGTTTTATTATTTTAATTATAATGTATATTCTATTAGGTTTGTGTAAGTAGTGTACACACAAAGATGATAGGGTAGTAACAGGTACATTTTGTTTGGTAATTTTTATTTTGTTTTTATTGTCTGTGTATAGTATATATGCAGACTCTTTCATTATATAATGGAATCCTGGTAAACAAAACCCATATTTTATGTGCAATGTAACCCAATGTATTATCCACACCCAATAAGATGCACCCCAAGAACACAAGTTATATTTAACCCCTTGGGAAAATGACAATGTTATGACACTTGTAGAACCATACTGTATATAAGAAATTTGTTATGAAGGGTGTAGAAATATGAGTTTGCCCTAGGGAAGTTATTGATTTTGTGTTAGAAGGATAGATAGAGGACCCTGCAACCAGATCAAGTTATGTTATTTAGGAAGTGTGGTTCCAGCGTTTAAAGGTAGAGATGAGGGAGGGTATCCATTGGGACTTGGTGGTTGGATTGGTTCTCTGGAAGCGAAGCTAGCGGATGTTTTTGTATGTGTGTCTGTCCTACTCATTGCTCTCTATGTATGTGTTAAGTACAGCAAAACTTTGGTCCAGAAGTACGCTGCAATCCCCCACCAACGCTATGTCTCTTTTCGGTGATGAAGATGTCGGCAGTCCCCCAGAAGAAGAGACTGAAGAAGAAATCAACTGGGCCGATATGATAGCCGAAAAGGAATAAAGTCATGCACAATTGGATAACTGCTTGGTCCAGCAGGACAATGAAATGGTTAATTGTTCTTTAAATAGACAGTCTCTTAAGGATATGGGGGGACTGAGAAGATCGGATATAACGATGTGAGGAAGGTGGGGAGGTCACCCAGGGGTGTGAGTCAACCACACGGAAAGGATCAGAAGCCATCCATTTTGACCATGGCATCCATTTTGTCTGTTTTGCCATTCTGAGTAAATGCAGTATGAAAGATGCATGCAAGGATGTTTGTGCAATCGCTCCCAGTAGAAATTAGCCCCCACCAATTCTCAGAAATCCTTTAGTTGTCATAATGCACTAGTTACAATGTACAAATTTATGTGTGCTAGGATTTTTAGAGAAACACCAGTGGCTACCTCAACTGTATTAACTATGTGCTCCTCCTATTTTGCAATGTTGTCATGTAATGACAAAAGGAGGGAATTGTTAATGTATATTTTGGTAGGGGTCCTATGTTTATATGTTTAAGAATATATGGTCCATTTTTGTCAGCTCAGGTACAATGTGTATAGCTGTAGGGAAAAAGTATGGGAACTCTGTTTTAACACAGAGACCAGAAGTCACTTCTAATACAGTTGCTCCCTGCTGAGATCAAGCCCCATATATCCTGTTTGACCGGAATCCTAAAATATTCAAGGCAGGGGCGGGGGGGGGGGCGGGAGGGTGGGTGAAAGGCAGGTGCGGGGGGGCGGGTGAAAGGCAGGGGCGGGTGAAAGGCGAGGGCGGGTGAAAGGCAGGGGCAGGAGGGCGGGTGAAAGGCAATGGCGGGAGAAAGGCAGGGGCGGGTGAAAGGCAGGGGAGGGAGGGTGAAAGGCAGGGTATATATATATATATATTTATATACACCTGTTTGTGTCTTTATATGTGTGTGTTTACGTGTGTGCATGTACATGTGTGTGTGTCTACATGTGTGTATCTATGTGTGTGTGTCTACGTGTGTGTGTGTTGGAGGAGGGACAGATGGAGGGATCAGGCCGGAGAGGAAGGAATGTGTGTGGGGGGCAGCTCCCTCCTGCAGCCCGGGAGTCGGAGGAGGGATCGGATGGAGAGTAGCACGGAGAGCAGTGGAGTGGGGGGAGCTGCACCGACAGCAGTGGAGGTAGGGAGCTGCACGGAGAGCAGCAGAGGGCATGTGGGGGGTCCCTCCTGCAGGGCGGGAGCCCACCCGCTGCAGTTCTCCGGCTCGAGGTGAGGCAGCATCGCCGAGGAGCGGGTGCCGCTGCTCGTGGTGCTGGGGAGACTGGGGTTTGCTGTGAGGGGGGGTGGGGAAAGGTGAGGCCTTGGCACCGAGGAGCGTGCGGCGGTGCTGGCGGGTCCGGGGATGTCGGGGTTTGCTGTGGGGGTAGGTGAGGCGGCGGCACCGATGCCTGTGAGTGTCAGTGGCTGGTGAGTGTGACCAATGAGAGGCGTGGGGGCGGGGTGGGCTGACGGAGCAATCTGATTGGCCGGAGGCTGAGTGACTGACCTAATCCTGTTTGCTAGCATGGTATCTGGCTTGTTTGCTTTTTAAAAAAACTTCCTCTTTGACCAACGTAGTGACTTCTCAGCCCGGGAGGTAGAAGCAGATTCAATTCAATTTTTACATCTTTTTGTTCTTTTAATGTGTCCGTCCTCCCATTATGTTTATGGAGGGCAGAAAACTGTGGTCAGTTTTGCTTGTAATTTGATTATTTTTTGCCTCCCTCTCCTTTTATTGCACTGCCCCAATTTTGATAATCAGAGGTTCTCTTATCGCCTTATGGGTTATATCAGAGATGATGTCACTTCCCAACAGCAGTCATCCTGGATGTTCGAACAGATCCCTTATACCAGCAGCGCACAAACTGGGGGGCGCCAGACTGTCTGCGGGGGGGGTGGGCGCTGGGTTTAGGGGCCCCGCGCGCTTCCCGAAGGAACTTAAATTAAATGCATGGAGAGCGGCGAACGCCTCTGTAATCCTCACTTACCTTGGCCATGGCAACGCCGGAGCCAAGGTAAGCAGGGGCGGGGCTCGGAGGGAGGGGAACTGTCAGCAGGGTTGCACAGGGAAAAAGGTTTGTGGCCCCTGCCTTATACCATAGCACTGACTGGTCCATGTCAGGCAGAAGTCTTCTGTGACAATTAACATGACAGTATCAAATTACCTGCCTATTAAATTACTGTGGTATTGCTATGCTACCAATATATTGGCCAACCTTACTCTAAACAAGCAAATGGTTTATTCCCTGTATGAATCCTCTGATGTCTGTGGAGATGTTGCTTCCTTGAAAAGCTTTTCCCACACTCACTACATCTGAAATTTTTCACACCTGTGTGAATCCTCTGGTGCCTGGAGAGGTGGCTCTGATAAATGAATTGTTTCTCACACACTGAACATGTGTAAGGTTTCACCCCTGTATGAATCCTCTGGTGTTTGAGGAGATGTTGCTTCCGTGAAAAGCTTTTCCCACACTCTGTACATGTGAAAGGTTTCTCCCCTGTATGAAACATCTGGTGTGTGAGGAGGCTTCTCTTATCACCAAATTGTTTCTCACACACTGTACATGTGTAAGGTTTCTCCCCTGTATGAATCCTCTGGTGTTTGACAAGGCTTCTGTTTTCACGAAATTGTTTCTCACACACTGTACATTTGAAAGGTTTCTCCCCTGTATGAATCCTCTCGTGTGTAATGAGGCTTCTCTGATCAATGAATTGTTTCTCACACTCTGTACATGTGTAAGGTTTCTCCCCTGTGTGAATCTTCTGGTGTGAGAGAAGATTGTTCTTATGTGAAAAATGTTTTCCACACTCTGTACATTTGTAAGCTTTGTCCCCTATGTGAATCTTCTGGTGTGAGATGAGTGAGTCCTTCCGTGAAAAACTATTCCCACACTCACTACATGTGAAATGTTTCACCCCTGTATGAATCTTCTGGTGTGTGAAGAGAGCGTGGTACTGTGAAAAGCTTTTCCCACACTCTGTACATGTGTAAGGTTTAACCCCTGTATGAATCTTCTGGTGTCTGACAAGGGTTTTCTTTTCACTAAATTGTTTCTCACACTCTGTACATGCGTAAGGTTTCTCCCCTGTGTGGATCCTCTGGTGTGTGAGGAAACAATGCTTCTGTAAAAAGCTTTTCCCACACTCTGTACATGTGTAAGGTTTCTCCCCTGTGTGAATCTTCTGGTGAGAGAGAAGACGGGACTTCTGTGAAAACCTTATTCCACACACTGTACATGTGTAAGGTTTCTCCCCTGTGTGAATCTTCTCGTGTGAGAGGAGATGGTCCTTCTGTGAATAGCTTTGCCCACACTCAGTACAACTGAAAGGTTTCACCCCTGTGTGAATCCTCTGGTGCCTGGAGAGGTTGCTCTTATACATGAATTGTTTCTCACACACTGAACATGTGTAAGGTTTCTCCCCTGTGTGAATCCTCTGGTGCGATAGGAGTTTCCCCTTCCGTGAAAAATGTTTTCCACAGTCTGTACAGGTAAAGGGTTGCTTGCTAGTGTGGACACAAAGGTGTGTGATCAAATCCATATTCAGTGAGAAGCTTTTCCCACACTTACAACAAAGAAAAGGTGGAGAATTGCAGCTCATTCTTGAATCACTTTCATATCTGTTGCTTGACCCATTCTTGGAATCAGTCTGTGCTGTGAACTGTACAAAGCCTTTAAATTCACCCTCCTGTGCCACTGGTTCCTTGCATGTGTCCAACATGTGGTAGGAATCATTGGTTTTTGGCACTTCAGGGCTGCAGGAAGTGAAGCAGCTTTTGGACATGCAAGAGCTCCAGTTCTGCTCCTCGTTCAGGCAGTTCTCTAACAAAAGTAAACAAAAAAAAGACTGAAAACATTTGAGCTCTATCTGTACAGCAAATGAAGAATTTACTTCATCACTACTTAATTAACAAAACGTTCTGGTTACTCTATACCAGGCCTGCACAACACCACTCACTGTGTGGCCCGCGGCGGCTTTCTGCTCTCCCACTCCTTTCCGAGTCCACTCTCCCGCGCGCCCCCCGCTGTCACCATCCCCCGTGAGTCGGCTGTCACCCTCCCCCGCGAGTCCGCTTTCACCCTCCCCCGCGAACCCGCTGTCACCCTCCCCCGCGAACCCGCCGTCACCCTCCCTCGCGAACCCGCTGTCACCCTCGCAAGGTAGCAGCGCACTCTAGCATTGAGGCACTTCCTGCCTGCTGCTTGCTAGAGCGTGCGTGCACTCCTGGCTGCTCTGCCGACGCCTCCTCCACCGCAAACCAAGGTAAGGTAATGTAGGGTAGGGAAGGGGGGGGCGATTTGAAGTGCAGGGGGGGAGAGTGATGGGAGGGGAGAGTGATGGGAGGGGAGAGTGATGGGAGGGGAGAGTGATGGGAGGGGAGAGTGATGGGAGGGGAGAGTGATGGGAGGGGAGAGTGATGGGAGGGGAGAGTGATGGGAGGGGAGAGTGATGGGAGGGGAGAGTGATGGGAGGGGAGAGTGATGGGAGGTGCAGGGGGGGGAGAGTGATGGGAGGTGCAGGGGGGGGGAAGAGTGATGGGAGGTGCAGGGGGGGAGAGTGATGGGAGGTGCAGGGGGGGGGAGAGTGATGGGAGGTGCAGGGGGGGGAGAGTGATGGGAGGTGCAGGGGAGGGAGAGTGATGGGAGGTGCAGGGGGGAGAGAGTGATGGGAGGTGCAAGGGGGGAGAGAGTGATGGGAGGTGCAGGGGGGGGAGAGAGTGATGGGAGGTGCAGGGGGGAGAGAGTGATGGGAGGTGCAGGGGGGAGAGAGTGATGGGAGGTGCAGGGGGGAGAGAGATGGGAGGTGCAGGGGGGAGAGAGATGGGAGGTGCAGGGGGGAGAGAGATGGGAGGTGCAGGGGGGAGAGAGTGATGGGAGGTGCAGGGGGGAGAGAGATGGGAGGTGCAGGGGGGAGAGAGATGGGAGGTGCAGGGGGGAGAGAGATGGGAGGTGCAGGGGGGGGAGTGATGGGAGGTGCAGGGGGGGGAGTGATGGGAGGTGCAGGGGGGGGAGTGATGGGAGGTGCAGGGGGGGAGAGATATGGGAGGTGCAGGGGGGGAGAGATATGGGAGGTGCAGGGGGGGAGAGATATGGGAGGTGCAGAGGGGGAGAGATATGGGAGGTGCAGGGGGGGAGAGATATGGGAGGTGCAGGGGGGGAGAGATATGGGAGGTGCAGGGGGGAGAGAGATGGGAGGTGCAGGGGGGAGAGAGATGGGAGGTGCAGGGGGGAGAGAGATGGGAGGTGCAGGGGGGGAGAGAGATGTGAGGTGCAGGGGGGGAGAGAGATGGGAGGTGCAGGGGGGAGAGAGATGGGAGGTGCAGGGGGGGAGAGAGATGGGAGGTGCAGGGGGGGAGAGAGATGGGAGGTGCAGGGGGGAGAGGGATGGGAGGTGCAGGGGGCAAGAGGGATGGGAGGTGCAGGGGGGGAGAGGGATGGGAGGTGCAGGGGGGGGAGAGGGATGGGAGGTGCAGGGGGGGGAGAGGGATGGGAGGTGCAGGGGGGGAGAGGGATGTGAGGTGCAGGGGGGGAGAGGGATGTGAGGTGCAGGGGGGATGGGATGTGTGTGGTGTGCAGGGGGTATTGTGTGTTTGATGTGGAGGGGGGAGTATTATGTGTTTGGTTGAGGGTGAGAGATTTTTATTTTTTATTTATAAAAATATTTTACCAGGAAGTAATACATTTGAAAGAACTTAAACTGGTGGTGGATGTGAGAGTCTCTGGTAGGTTGTTCCAGTTTTGGTGTGCACGGTAAGAGAAGGAGGAAAGGCCGGATACTTTGTTGAGCCTTGGGACCATGAACAGTCTTTTGGAGTCTGATCTCAGGTGATAGGTGCTGCATGTGGTAGGGGTGAGGAGCTTGTTCAGATAGCTGGGTAGCTTGCCCATAAAGAATTTAAAGGCAAGGCAAGAAAGGTGAACTTTGCGCCTAGACTCTAGTGATGACCAATCTAGTTCTTTGAGCATTTTGCAGTGATGTGTGTTGTAGTTGCATTGGAGAACAAAACAACAAATTAAATTGTAGAGGGTGTCAAGTTTGCTAACGTGGGTTTGAGCTGGGATTAGAGATCGCAGTCACTTCCTCACATTTAACGTGGCAGGTAGAAACAGAGACAGAGGTTGGGTCTCACGTTCCATTT
This sequence comes from Ascaphus truei, assembly GCF_040206685.1. Taxonomy (NCBI): domain Eukaryota; kingdom Metazoa; phylum Chordata; class Amphibia; order Anura; family Ascaphidae; genus Ascaphus; species Ascaphus truei. Next base: position 8,742,478 of record NC_134504.1, read on the forward strand.
ACCCCCGTAAGAAACGCATAAACACTGCGTATATGGGGAAAGGTTACAAGCTTGCATGATTTTAGCTGACTCTCAAAATCATTTTGTTTTTCGTATACATTTATGTTATTAAAACTGACTCATTCATTTTGTTTTACATATATGTTATTATGACGCACAAGCCACCTCAAAAAGGGGGCGTGAGCTTTAGTTTTAGGGTATAAAAGTACCATTATCCACACAAAGAGAAATCAGCTTCTTTTTTCTTCAATTTGATTAAGTCATTGTATATGTCAGCTGTTTTATCTGCGTGTCAAAGAAAATTAGACGGCTCTCCCACACCAACACAAATAAAACTATGGCGAGATGTGGAATAGTACAGTAGTGGATATTCAATATGGGTTAAAGATGCTCAAATCTCCGGTGAGGACTTGTCTTCCACAGTCCTCTAAAAATACAATTCTCCTCCACCATCCAGGGGGGAGCAGATGAACCCCAAAAACAAGAAAGAATACAACAGTGCACAATGTATATAATGATGTGGAGCTTATTGAGAAATCTTGGCTCATATGTGAGAACCCTTACGCAAAATAAAAAGATAAGATGACGTTACAACTATTGGCTGTTGTGTGCCTCTTTGTTCCCCGTCCTGGCTCCCTGGTCCCAGGGTATATCCGTAATCACGAGGTACAGACGAGACGAGTATTCTAAAGCTTGCCTTAAACTAGCCCGGTTACATGCTGGGTGTAACCTGGCTAGTTTAAGGCAAGTTTAAGGCATTTCTGCATTGATTAATGACCCATCGGATTAACACAGCAGGAGTCCCTGGCAGTCCCATTCAGTTTGAATGGGACTGCCAGGGACCCCCGCTGTTAATCTGATGGGCCATTAGTCAATGCAGAAATGCCTTAAACTAGACCCAGCATGTAAGTAAGAAGGAGGGGAGGGACAGGGACTTGGAGCACAGCAAAAAACAGCAGGCTGGCGGCAGTGGCAACGTGCAAAAACTTTTTTTACGGCAACATTGCCATCATAAAAACAGGACAGGTTCTCTGACGCGTTTCGTGGGGTCGTGGGATAATTGCATTTAACAGAAAGGTGACAGACGTGCAGTCTGTTAAAAACAGAAAATAACAAAACTTTAATGATACTTCGTAAATCACGCCGAAACAAGTGTAAGTATGTACACATGGAAATAAAAAAAAAAAGGAATAAAAATTATCCCCTGGGGGGGAGGGTGCTAGGAGAAAAGCTGGTAGTGGAAAGAATAAGCTTAGTAGCTAATCAGTAATCCTCATCACACCGCTATCAGTTGACCCAGTGGTCCAGTTGACACCTACAGATAGGAACCCTGCCAAGGTGCAAAATACATATATGATATGATCCGCAGCTACAACAAAAAATGGAATAGTAAGTAGCTGCAGTATAACATAGCATGTATGCTGTGTGCACAGGTGGTGTTTCTCACAGGTAAGGTATATCTGAGATAGACAGATCTATATAAACATATGTGTGTCTCTGCCTGTGATACCCACAACATAAAGGCTCATAACCATTAAGTAAAGTAAAGCTGCAGCCGCAGCACACAGATGCCAGAAAAACCGATGCAAATAAGGGTGTAAACGTAGCTATATAACCGTATCCTGAGCAGGTGAAGAGAATGACCCGCTAGCACCGTCCCGCTCGTAGGCGTCACGAACGCGACGTCAGTTCACCCCGACGTACATTTCGTGTCGCAAGACACTTCTTCAGGGGGAAGAAGTGTCATGCGACACGAAACGTACGTCGGGGTGAAGTGACGTCACGTTTGTGACGCCTACAAGCAGGACGATGCTTATTTGTTTAAACAGTTACATGCTATGGAGCTTGCACTTCTGTTTGTTTTTTGTTCTTAGATCCCTAGTGGTTGGCTATGCCACTTATATCTGAAGCTGCATCACACTCCCTGGATCTTCTTTGGGACATTCACCTCTCTGGATTTTTTCAGCAAGTGGAACCTTTTTTTGGACTAATCCTTTATCACTGTTCACATTATGGTTTGTTGCAATATATAGTTTAGTTTAACATTCACTATTTTTAATTAAGTGATCACATTGGTTATAATCTAATATATTTTATTATCACTAATTTCCACCATAGCGCTACATAATTTTGTGTTGTTTTTTTGTCTATGTGTATATATATACCTAAAACACACCTATATCTATATATACACACACCACACACACACACACACACACACACACACACACATATTTATATCTCCGCCAATAGAAATCTTAGGGCCCAGGACATATTAAAGGAGCAGCCGCCCCCCCCTCTCCCTTGATTAATCCCCCCATCTCCCCCTTGTAATCCCCACACCGCAAAGAGTCTTGTGTGTTCCTTAGGGGTGGGAGAACGAGATATTGGGAGAGACAGAGGGGGTGGAAGGAAGGAGAGAAGGGGAAAGAGAGCGAGTGAGAGCAAAGGAGATCGAGCGGGGGGAAAAGAGACAGAGAGAGACACAGAGACAGAGACACAGAGACAGAGACACAGAGACACAGAGACAGAGACACAGAGACACAGAGACAGAGAGACACAGAGACAGAATATTGAAATGGTCAACAAATTCCAGAGGTAAAATGGAGGGGAAAAAAAGTAGTTAGATGGTGGTTTGAGTAGAGAGTCAAATACAGAGAGGAGGCAGCGTGGGCTAGACTTGTGAGTGTCCATTAGTGAGGAAAAGTAGCTTTGTTTAGCCTGGGAGTGGGAACAGTTGAAACCAGATAGATTACATTTGTAGGGGAGGGTGTCAGAGAGAGTATGAGATTTCCTCTACTGGCACTCAGAGGAGTGAGTGCAGGAGCAAAGAATGCAGGTATGGCAGTCTGGGGATAAAAGGGTGAGAATGGCAGAGAAGTGGGGCATGTAGCTAGCGCATGAGAGGAAGATTGGGCAAAATTCTAGTTCATGACAAGATCTTCGAGGCCAGTAGAGTAGCAGAGAGGAGAGGGAGGACAGCACAGTGGAACTGAGACGTTAATGAAACGCTGGTCTCTGCAGAACTGAGGGGTAAATGGAGGTGAAGAAAAGGAGAATTGAGAGAGAGTAAATGGGATGAAGTGATGGTCAGAGAGAGGAAAGGGGAGAGTAGAGAAATTAAGAGAGAAGCTTCTGCATTATCTTCGCATTGAGCGTCTGAGAGCACAGACAGAATACACTGGTCAAACAGTGGAAGGAGCCCTTGTAAAACTGTTCTGTTTTTCCAAATGTATTTCCAGCCTTTATACTCGTGTGAGACATATTGCTCCTGTAACTCTGCTGCATGTGGTTTGTTACAGAATAATCAGCAGGCCTAGGGGCTTCCTATAAGAGGCAATAAACCCTGAATATTCCCTAAAGGTGACCATACTACTTGTAACAAGATAACCTTTGATTACCCCAAAGAATGTTATTGTACTCACCATCAACAGCAAATGAATCTATTTCTCTCTTTATTGTGGTTAGATGATTCTCAGTGTTTGGTTCTTCTCTCTCAGACTTAATCTCTAACCTCTCTGGTACAATCACTGGGAAACCTGCCAACAAGAAAAGGAAAATCCATCATGTAAAGCTGGGAGTGGGAACTCTTCTTGTGATATCACTATACAGAAATACTGTATACTGATTCCTAAGGGGAGGGGATAGGTAACTGATTGTACTTTATTATTAACCGAGTGCTGAAAACATGTTGGAATTCATGGTGCTACCAATGTTCAAACCTTAATAATGATAATATTCTCAATATAACCTTAGTGTAAAACCAAAACACATGATTTGTTTATAACATGTAGCTTATAATTGTATCCATGCTTTAATGCTATTTTCCTTAATATTGACTAAATTTCAATCCATTTAATAAATTAAATGAATAAAAGGGAGTATACTTACCACCAACTGGAAATGAATCTATTTCACGCTTTATTGAGGTCACATGATCCTCAGCGTTTGGTTCTTCTTCCTCCAACTTAACCTCTAATCGCTCCGGTACAAGCGTTGGAAAACCTGGCAATAAGAAAAGGAAAAGCCATCATGTAAAAGCTGGGATTTGGGGCTCTTCTTGTGATTTCACCTTCTCTGATATTGGTATAATGTAATACCCGTCGTAAAGAAATGTTTTACTAGCCCTTCTGGCAGAAATGGACAAATATAGTTGAAGACATATTACATTTTACCGGCTGGTAGATCTATAAAAACATAAGATTAATTTGGGTGTTTGACTCATGTTAGCTATGGCACACCTGTGAGCACGTGACCTGTATATGGGACAATGATTAATACACACAGCTATCTAGCCAATTCACTTTCCTCTATGCATGGTCCCACAAACAAACATATCTCCCCTCCATCCGTCCCAATATACCATCTGTCATGAAGGGCACACTTGTGAGCACGTGACATATGCAACCAGGGTTAACACACAACACTAACTAGCTGCCTCACCTTTCTCCTTAGCAAGGTACTTCAAATCAGTTCATATTTACCGTGACCCTGTTACCACATATATTTAACCTGCTACCACCACCCCCAGAGGAATGTACGTACAGAGTCTCTGGTCTCTGTTTATTAAAGAAACTATACACCTAACCGTGCGCAGTAACAGAGTGGGAGGGAACACAGATACGAGATGGAATGTCCAAATAATTGACATGGCGTCCTAAACAGTGGCTTTGGGATCTAGCCACCAGGAGGCGAAATCAGCAATTTGTTTGTTATGGAAGCCATCAAGTCTATCGATGGGTGACCACATCTTTGTACTATGTCCATGAATATTTGTAGACAACTCCCATTTTACCGCTAGGACAGTGTCTGCTCAATAAATCTGCTTTTATATTTTGGTTTCTGACATGCAAGTTGCTGAAAGATGGGGAAATTGCCTTTTCCACCCATCTCAGGATCTTTGAGATCTCTCTGAGGGCTTGTATACTTAGTGAGTAATGTTGCTCACATACATCTCTGATGAAGCATTGGCGGAACATGATAGATTTTTGGACTTACTGTGCCACCATAGCTCCCTACAACGTGTGACGTGTGGTGAGGATTCCCTTCTGCTGAAGCTATTGGCTGCTGGCCCTGCAGTTACTTGTATGCACCCCTGACCGTGCACAAGGTACAGGGGAGGAGAGGTGCAGTGTCCCTCCTCAAGGAAATCGGAGGTGACGGGCGCGGTGGACGCAGCAGAAGAGGACCGTGGACTCTACACTATGTGAGCAACATTACCATCAAAGCAAAGAGTTTCTACCATACGCCGGGAAGCTATCCAAAAACGCTGTTTTAAATTATACTGGCTGTAAGTGCAATATTGTTCTTAATCTAGTCTTTTGTAATAAACTTATTGTGCCATGATCTTTTCTCTGTTATTTCCATTGCAACTCTATATGTATTGGATTCCTAGCCTGTCTAGATTAACCCCTCACACTCCGGATAGGAAAAGAATTATAACAGAAGCTATGCAAAATAGTGCGTGAATTCAAATGTATGAACTTTAAGGGTTAATTAACCTGTATTGATACAATGCTATCTTCTCTTATTTTTAATTTTGGACTAAAAAGAACATACTTGAGACAACGCGCCGCAGGACATCTTTGCTCACATTTGGAGGGACGAGGAACTCTCTCCTGGCCTCTGGCTGCTGAACCTAATCCTCCGTTAGCACAATTAAGTTTGTTATCACTGTATATTTGTAATTAACCCATTTATATTAGGTTAGTGTTCAGCGCTGCTTTTTTCCCTTTTGTTCTGTAAACCTAAGGCCTGGTCATATGTTTAATAGGCAATAAAATCAATTCTTGTATTTTTAAGCAATGTTTCTCTCGTTGCCAAATTGATTAAAACACTCGATAATTTCTGCCATATCCAAATTCCCTGATGAAGAGACCCCTGTGGTTTCGAAACGCGTTGGAATAGACGGCGATTCGATTACCAAGTGAACAAGCACATCCTGAAGTCTATACTTTGTGAATTTGGATCGGTGAGGAGATTGAGGCGCGCGATATTCACGGTCGCGGGAGAGTGACGTCACGCATTCCGAGACGGAGAGTCGGGTGGCTGCAGGCATGCAGTGATTCACCACAAGCCATCACCCTCACCAGCTGAACTCATTTCTGCCAAAGCGGACACTACCCAAGGGTACTAGAAATGTATCTCAAAATCTACAATTCATCAAGCTGTGATCAACCTAGATGACATCGCCCCGGAGACACCTGGTTGGCGTTTGGGTAACAATCCCTGAAATGCTGTTTTAAATCATCCTTAATGTACGCTTAATACTCACGTGTATTGCACAATTGAATATTATAATTTTTAATGCACTAGGAGCGTTGTGCGCTGTGTTTTTTTCTCTGCTAGATGGCGCGCCTTCCCTGCAGTCCTGCTCTGCTTCTCACTCAAGTGATTCTACTACCGGCTAATACTTGAAGCCCGCAGCCGCATACCATCTCCCACCGCCGTATTCCTTCTCCAGTCGCCGTATATCATCTCCCCCTGCCGCCTGTTAAGCACCGGTTCGGCGAACGTCAGAAATCCTAAGAACAGGTTCGCACGAACCGGTGCGAACTGGCTGAATCCCACTCACACGCCCCCTCCTTTAGTAGCCACGCCCCCGGCCCCTGCTCTAAGATTAGACAGCCGAGGGAAACTTAGAATGTCCATAATTTGGGAGGTGAGTCACATTGGAAGGTCAAAATAGTTGCGTTGACCTACAAATCCGCAGCAGAATGTCCAGTGAAAGTTTTGTTGTGCTATGGGGTGCCGTTTGTGAGATTTCGATGCTTCTGACATACAAACAAACGGAATCCAAATTAGAATTATAGTATAGATACTCACTTAACAAGCGTGGATGCATGCTGACGGTGGGCGGTGCTCCGCTGTCCATGCTGGCGGTGGGCAGTGCTCCGCTGTCCATGCAGGCGGAGGGCAGTGCTCCGCTGTCCATGCTGGCAGTGGGCAGTGCTCCGCTGTCCATGCTGGCAGTGGGCAGTGCTCCGCTGTCCATGCTGGCAGTGGGCAGTGCTCCGCTGTCCATGCTGGCAGTGGGCAGTGCTCCGCTGTCCATGCTGGCAGTGGGCAGTGCTCCGCTGTCCATGCTGGCAGTGGGCAGTGCTCCGCTGTCCATGCTGGCAGTGGGCAGTGCTCCGCTGTCCATGCTGGCAGTGGGCAGTGCTCCGCTGTCCATGCTGGCAGTGGGCAGTGCTCCGCTGTCCATGCTGGCAGTGGGCAGTGCTCCGCTGTCCATGCTGGCAGTGGGCAGTGCTCCGCTGTCCATGCTGGCAGTGGGCAGTGCTCCGCTGTCCATGCTGGCAGTGGGCAGTGCTCCGCTGTCCATGCAGGCAGTGGGCAGTGCTCCGCTGTCCATGCAGGCAGTGGGCAGTGCTCCGCTGTCCATGCAGGCAGTGGGCAGTGCTCCGCTGTCCATGCAGGCAGTGGGCAGTGCTCCGCTGTCCATGCTGGCAGTGGGCAGTGCTCCGCTGTCCATGCTGGCAGTGGGCAGTGCTCCGCTGTCCATGCTGGCAGTGGGCAGTGCTCCGCTGTCCATGCTGGCAGTGGGCAGTGCTCCTCTATCCATGCTGGCAGCGGGCAGTGCTCCTCTATCCATGCTGGTAGTGGGCAGTGCTCGTATGAAGGTGCTAAGATAAGATGGGCCTTGATTTAGATTTGGTGTATGCCAACTGTACCTGTATAAAAGAGAAGAAATGTAATGAGTACAATCTGTTTTATTGGATAAATAAACAGCATTTAGTGTGAGCTTTCAAACCTAAAATTATTAACCAAGGGATAACAATATTATTATATAAAGAGCAGTTTATTATAAGATTAAAATAATCATAAAATGCAATGTTATACACATAATAATAAAAGAGATTAAATAAACAAGTGCCTAGCACTGGGTGGTGGTGTGGACGGGTGCCTGAGCACTGGGTGGTGGTGTGGACGGGTGCCTGAGCACTGCCACAGCCTGAAACTTGGGGCTTGGTCCAAGATCTCTTTCTTTGCATGTTTTGTCTTTTTCTTTTTCCTGAGGTCACAGTCTAACAGAAGAAATCTCAAGCCCCCACCTCAGCGCCAGAACAGGTTGCCTTTTTTCCACAAATCCAAGTCTGGGTGGAAGATACCAGAACAATCTCTACAGGCAGCTCCAGGACTACCATTTGGACATTGTATCTAAGGTTAATCACTTGTTGTTTGCACAAGCGCTGTTTGTACACCTTTTTGTTTCACCTAAAATTATTAACACAAAACAACCCCAAAGGAGTCAGAGAGACAGGGACACCAACACCCACATCTGGTCCATCTTCAAACAGAAACATAATTTCAAACACTATAAAATACATTAATGGCTCAGGATTGCTATAACATAACCATCTAGTATAAAGAGTCAGGGATCAACAGCTATAAGAATAGCAATGCCCTCCTAGTGCAACATAGTAACACACTGTACAGTGCTATAGTATAAATAAAAAAGCAGATACACCTGGTGCTTCCGTTTGCCATCAGAGAGACTTCTATGTATGTATGTATGTATGTATGCTGTGTATGTATGCGTGTATGTATGTATGTGACCCGTGGGTAGAAAAGGGAAGGGATTTTAACCCCTGCTCTGCCTAAAATGATAGGTTGATAGTAGTGCTACGGTGCTACATCCAGGAAAGTTTATAACGAACAAGAAAATAAATCCACTTTACGGTGAGCCTCAGGTACAGTGGTTAGAGAAATTCTTATATGAATTATAAATAAAACTTCATATTTTGTTAGAACGTGTATAAACACTAAATGACGATAGGTAGTTGGGCTAATAGATAATATATTGCCAAAGTCTAGGTGGTATCAATTCAGTGTAGGAGCCTTTCTGGAAGCATAATGCTGCTCTTTGGTTAAATAGGGGACCAAGATCAATCATTTTAGTGGAATATAATTTTTTATTTTTTTTTGCGTGTTCACAGGGTTAGTTCTTGTAATGTCTCCGAAGATTTATTCATATGAAGAAGTGGACTATATATTTGAAAATGTGCCTGATGCTTTAAGGATTCTTAGATTAACCTATAAGGGTATCTAGGTGTAAGTGGACCCTTTGCTGTAGTATAATTGGGTTTAGCTTACACAAGTATTTTCCCTTAATAATGAGAAAATAGATATAGTGAGGTGTCAACAAAAATACCTATCTATATCTGTGTGTGTGTGGCAGGCCAATTTAGTTGGTTGTATCCATGAATTTCAATTCTCTAGCCACTGAAAGGGTTAACGGATTCCCACTTCATTTTCTCTGGGAAGCATATGGTTACAAAATGCCTTTGAGATGCATCCGTTGGTCAGACCTCCCTGTGTATGGAGCCCCTTTGAGACAGTTATTCTATGGGAGAAGGAGCGGCTCAGTGAGTAAAGACACTTACTGACTGGCACCGAGTTTGAAGCAGGGGAACCTGGTTTAATTTCTGGTGTTGGCTTCTTGTGACCTTGGGAAAGTCACTTTATCTCCCTGTGCCTCAGGCATCAATAGAGTGTAAGCTCCACAGGGCAGCGCTATACAAGAACATATTATTATAACTTCGCAGGCAACAGACTTACACATTAATAACATGAGAGCGCGTTAGATGAGCAGTGACAGGGCGGGATAGAAGCGCTAATAGTCTATAGAGCGGAGATAAGAAGCTCTTCCAGGCATAATATCGCAGCCCTATTCTGAACAGTAAATTAGCAGCGCCCCTGTATGTACAAATGCAAACAACGTTTCCCCCTAATTAGCGCCACCAATTAGAGACCGGAAGCAGCACACACAATATATAGCAATCCTGCCGCAGTGACAGATATAACAGCCTGACACCCAAGTGACCATAGAGGATAACAGCCCAGGTATATCTGCAGGGTACCTTGCAGTTAGGAGGGGGGTCCCCGGCGGTTAAGGGGGCTCTGGTCTCTCCTCTGCTGCAGTCACAGATCCGGGTCACTGCTATTTTTTCTAGGAAGTGGAAACACTGACTACATCCGGGTCACAGCTCCGTGTCCTACTGCGCATGCTCACACTAAGGGATTATGGGAGTTGTAGTTTTTATAGTTCAGTACAGTTTAAGTGTCACATTCTGTGTAGATTATAAACATTTCTCAGAGACTGTGCTAGGGAAAGTCTCTCACAGACAGCGCTGGGGCAGCACAGGCAGAGCTGGGGCAGCACAGGCAGAGCTGGGGCAGCACAGACAGGACTGGGGCAGCACAGACAGGACTGGGGCAGCACAGGCAGAGCTGGTTTTGTCTGTGAAGGGCAGATTGCGCTGATTTTATCATTTCTTTTCCAAGTTCCAGCTGAGACAATAACAAACCCCCCTTCTCCCCACACAGAGCCCCCTTCTCCCCACACAGAGCCCTCCTCTCCCCACACAGAACCCCCCCCCCCCCCAGCTCCCCACACAGAACCCCACACCCTGTCAATGTTTGTATTATTAGTTGTTTTGCTGGCTGCTGCAGAGTATCTCATTCTTAGATATGAGATACTCTGCAGCAGCCAGCACAACAACTAATAATACAAACATTGTCAGTCACCAACAGCAGGACTGCACTGTTGACCTCTCAGATTATACACCTAATCAAGCAGAGTCCTCAGTATTATCAAAGGGTCTCACATTCTGCCCTACCAAGCCTATGGACAAGATTGAGCTGTGCAGTGACCTGGAAGAATTCTTCAGAAGGCTGCGTTTTAAGGAGTTCTTCCACAACAGACACAACCAAGATTATGCCAACACTGCAGAAGGAGAGCCGCTGCACATGAGCAGGGAGAAGCAAACATCCAACTGGATCCCACAAACTGGGCGCAACCCCACATTGGACCGGTACATTGAAAGCTTCAGTCACAGCGCCAAAACCACCATCCTGTACAAAGTAAGGAAACAAACATATAATCTGACACTGATGGAGAGGAGAGCACTAGAATCGCTAAAGGCCAACCACAACATAACAATCAAACCTGCGGACAAGGGAGGAGCAGTGGTCATAATGAATACCACAGACTACCTGCGGGAAGCACACAGGCAACTCTCTGATTCAAAGTATTACACCCAACTGCAGGAGGATCCAACTAAAAAATACATGCGAGAACTCAACAGGATCATTAAAACACTCCCGATCCGCACAAGAGAACAAATTCTGGACCTGATAACAGCTAACCCAAAACCTGACACATTCTACATGCTCCCTAAAATTCACAAAGAGGGTAACCCTGGGCGCCCTATTATCTCTGGATCTGGCACACTTACCGAGAATATTTCTGGCTGGGAGGAGGGCATTCTAAAACCACTTGTCAGGAACACACCCAGCTATATCCAGGATACCACCAACCTGCTAAACAAACTGAATGCCATTGGCCCCCTCCCAACAGGAACACTACTAGCAACTATGGATGTAGGGTCACTTTATACAAACATCCCCCACGAGGATGGGATTTCAGCCTGCAGATACTTTCTGGGACCGCAGGAGCCACTCACAGAGACAGTGACTAAATGCATCGAATTTATTCTGACCCATAACTACTTCACATTTGGAAATGACACATACCTCCAGACAACCGGGACCGCTATGGGTACTCTGATGGCGCCACAGTATGCCAATCTGTTCTGCGCAAAACTGGAAAGTTAGTTTTTTTCCACCTGTCACTTGAAACCCCTTACATACCTTCGCTACATCGATGACATCCTCCTGATTTGGACCTCTGGCGAACAGGACCTCCTACAGTTCTATGACAACTTCAATACGTTCCACTCGACCATCAACCTCAAACTCACCCATTCCCCAGATGAAGTACATTTCCTAGACACCACCATTACTATAAAGAACAACCAACTACAGACTTCTGTATACCGCAAACCTACAGACAGAGCCAGCTATTTGAGGGACAACAGCTTCCACCCGACACACACCAAACATGCAACCATCTACAGTCAAGCCATCCGATATAACCGGATATGCTCCGACACAGCAGACAGAGACCAGCGGATTAAAGCCTTGAGATCAGACTTTATAAACCATGGATATAACCACAGAATTGTAGACTAGCAAATTCACAAAGCCACCAGAATACCAAGAAGTGATCTCCTTGAATACAAACAGAAGGAGACAAGCGAAAGGGTACCTTTGCTGGTCACATATAACCCACACCTAGGAGCCCTACGCAAGATCGCCAGGAAACTACAACCCATCCTCCAGGAAGATACAAGACTGCAACAGGTCTTCCCTGAAGCACCCTTATTATCATACAGACAACCCCATAATCTCAAGAATATTATGGTGAGGAGTAAAGTATTCAGCAGTACAACTGAATGCGGGACAAAACCATGCCAGGACCCAAGATGCAAAACCTGCGCAATCCTCTACACAGCGGACACAATACAAATACCACACAGGAATCGGGAATACAAAATCAGAGGAAGGTTCACCTGTTCCTCCTGCAATGTCGTGTACCTCATCATGTGCATGAAATGCCCAGGGGGCTGCTACTACATAGGTGAGACAGGGCAGGGGCTAAACAAGAGAATGAACCTGCACCACCACAGCATCACATGCGGAACAAGAGACAGTCCTGTTGGCGAACATTTCTCTGACTCTGGCCATAAGATGAACGATCTGAGGGTTGCCATACTCAAAGGTAATCTTAAAACACCGAAAGAGAGACGGTTGCATGAATACAAATTTATGCAACTGTTCGGGACACTTAGCAGTGGCCTAAACAGAGATCGAAATTTTATGAGTCATTACTGACACTAGTGAACTCTCTTCCCATGAGCGCTATATTCCATGTCTGTACATACTGTGCTATATGTATGCACACACAGCTGTCTCTCACACATACTTATACTCCTTGTTTTTCCATCCCTATACACCAATAGGGACCGCATAGTATCCACACACACTTTTAGTTATGCTACTTACTCTCACATTTCCACACCCACCCACACCATTTATATCCACTCCCACTCCACACACCCCTTTTGTAAAGCACTGTATGTACTGTGGGCTCTCCATTCATTTTTATTCACACTGATACACATACACACTCTCATCACTTGCTTTCAGGAACCTTTTGACACCTCCAGCCATAAAACACATCCACACCGGGGAAAGGACCAGCACAGATAACATTCCAGTAGACACTGTTTATAGTATAGCTTTTGCTTGCTTCATTCATTGTAACATCGCCGGAAGAAGAGATCAGTGTATCTCGAAAGCTCGCACAAATAAAAGCATTTCGTTAGCCACAGAACGGTATCATCTATTTATTTTTTGATAATATATATATATATATATATATATATATATATATATATAATCTTTTGAATAAAATGGCCTTTTAGTTTAACTCTTTGGCCAAAGTGTTGTTAGCCCTTGAGCCCCTACACGGCAGACCACATCTCAAGGTTACCTAACACTAATATAAATTCTTAATAACCTGTGCATTACCAGGAAGATTTATAATAAATCTGTCAAAATTAGTAGCATAGTACTAAGTCTGATTGAAGCTCTTATTAACCTGTACATTACCAGGAAAAGCACTCTGTATTAGATTTGTCACAATCAAACTGCAAGCAAGCAAGTTCCCCTGAGAGTGGGAGATGCAATGGAGTGAGCTTTTAACCATTTAAAAGTGGGAGGGGGTGAGCTTCAAACTAGGGAGGAGGAGCCACCCTCCAATCAGCTAAGACCAGCTGAACAAGAATTGTAAAACATACAGGACACCTACAAGCTCATGCTCATATTTAACCCCCAAAATAACCACAACATATATATAATGGCCTGCTTGCCATTAAGACCAGCCTCACACTGATGATACCCATCAAGGTTGAAACATGTATGTGAGTAGGTCTAATGGCTTTGCATCTCATCCCAGCCTCTGTTTAAAAGCTGTGTTTAAAACAGCATGCATTGGCTTGAGGATTGGCTTGTGTAATACGAGCTTGAGACAAAAGGTGGCACTGAGTGCTCATTTGCATGTCATTTCCCAGAATCCCTTGCTGCAGTGGAAGCACTGTATGCTGGGTGACAATGGGGAAAGACAGGGTTGCAGACCTGTCTAAGACATGCAAATGAACATACAGTAATATTTACAGTATATATATATATATATATATATATACATATATATATATGCGTCACAGACACAGAGGAGTGCTACTGAGCATGGTTTTTAAATATATATTGCCATGCTCAGTAGCACTCCTCTGTGACACATACGCATATATATATATATATATATATATATATATATATATATATATATATATTGTAGTTATTTTGGGGGTTCAATATGAGCTTGTAAGTGTCCTGTATGTTTTTTCAACTTTGTATTAACCTTTGTCCCGTGGGCAGGTCATGTGCTCACAGGTGTGCCGTATGTGACAAATGCTTTAGACCACGGGTGTGCAAACCGCTGGGGTGCAAGATTTTTTTTCAGGGTGACACAGCGCTTACAGAGGCCCCGTGCTCTTCCCCAAAGCATTTAAATTAAATGCAGTGGATCGCACGCAAAGCCTCTGTTAGTTCCCTTGTTGCCGACGGCTTCTGGTGACACGTCAACTGCGATGTTATTTAATGGTGGAGACAATGTAGGGGGGGGCAAGCAGGGGGTCAGAGCAGGCAGGGGGGCGCAGGGGAAAAAGTTTGCACACCCTTGGTTTAGACACGTGAGTTGCATCAATAGATTCAGCCGGTCGTGACGGACCCCACGATACTAATCGACCGTCTTAATCCTAAATTTGAGTGACAAATGGATATCTGTCCTTGCCACCTCTTACCCATGCAGTGCGTGGTCTCAGTACATGTCACTCTGTGCCACTAACACAGTAGATGACATCACATGATATTCCCATTTTTAATAAAGTTCTTGAATGAAAGCGTACGCTGTGTGTCACCTCTCTCTGGAATGCACCAGCAATTATTCACAAACGTTTAGATTCTTTTGAGGTTGACAGTGTTTGGGGGACTGTTGGCCATGTACATCAAGGGCTCCTAGGAAATTTTCTGCCTCTTCTGGGAATCTTAACGAAAATTGCTTCCCGTCTTTGCTCACGACTAATTGGAATGGGAATGCCCATCTATAGAAGATCTCGTTATCTGAGGACCGCTGTGACTGGACGGAGACTTCTTCTTCTTCTTGAGATTGTAGATCTGGAAAGATCTTGGAAAATCTGGATCCTAGAGTCTTCAAAGTCCACACAATCTTGATTCCTGCAGCCTCTCATTATGTTCTCCTTAGTAGTGTAATAGTGTAGTTTGACTATTACATCACTGCATTTCCGAGGATCCGTGAATCTTGAACCTAAGGCTCGGTGTGCGCTGTCCATATACAGGTCACTTATTAGAAAAGATGGAACTATTTGGGTAAATAGTTTTGTTAGATGGGGTGGCAACTCACCCGGATCAACTGCTTCTGTGATATTTCTTATTCTAAGGTTTTTCCTCCTTTCCTGATTTTCCAAATCATTGACGGTGTCATTCAGGTTCCTGAGTTCGTCGTTAAGTCTGAATATCTCGTCTTCCATTGAGCCCTGACTCTGCAGGGATTCTTTGAGTTTATTTTCCAGCTGCACTGTTCATTCTGTCAGGGAAGTCAGATCTGCCTTAAATTGAGCAACAGCCTTATCAAGATCCACTTGAAAGACACCCTGCATTTGTTTAAACAAATCTTTTAAAGCCTTTGACGTGATTTGGCAATTTTCTCCTGTCTCTTGGTCTTGTTCTGTGTCAATAAAGTTTCCCCTTTGTTGTTGTGGCGGATCCTGTTCCTGTGCACGCGTGGACGCCATCTTGGATTTCGGTAACTGGAGATGCCGTTTTCAAGAGTTAATGGGACACTGAGAGGGTCTGTAGCTTCTTATCTTTTTTAGGGGGAGGCATCCCTGTAGGTTCTGCTGGCGGGGGTGGGGAGGTCTTTAAAAAAAATGTCAGCCGATTTGGAGGGCTAAATCATCGGCAATCGTAGCAGAGTCCACGGAGCTGCTTTAGAGTGCTCCCATCCTCCTCTACACTGCATGCGCGCCTCCTATATTGTATTTTTAAACCCAAACCGTACCTTCATTAACCCCTCAAGCACCAGATGGACGGAAATACATATCTAATGATATTATCGTGACATGGGCATTAACCACTTACCTACCAGTGATACAGGGGGGGAGAGGGGTTGGAGGGGGAGAGAGGGTCGGGAGGGGAGACAGGGGTGGTGGGAGAGACAGGGAGGGTGAGAGAAATGGGTGGAGTGTAGAGAGAGAGACGGGTGGGGGTAGAGAGAGACAAGGGTGGGGGGAGAGATGGGTTGAGAGAGAGACAAGGGTGGAGGGGAAAGAGATGGGTTGGGGGAGATGGTGGAGGGGAGAGAGGGAGGCGGGTGCAGTGTAAGAGGTGGCTGTGAGAGAGGTTAGGGGGAAAGAGGGGTGGGGGGAGAGAACGATGGTGAAGAGGGGGGTAGTAGAAAGACAGAGAGGGAGATAGGTGAGGGGGACATGATCTTGATCAGTGTTAAAGATCTGTTATTTTCCTCTTTGATATTCTTCTTCATGTTTATTAAGCTCCATGATAATCAAGAAGTGAGGGCTGGACTTCATCTCTCAAAACCTGGATGATGTGAAGACGCTGCAAATATCATGACACCAACATGATGACAACACACGACTCAGATGAAGCGATTTGCGCACTTCGGACTCTGCATTATCTTCTCATTATATGACACACAGTAGTGCACCTTGTGGGATTCAGAGGCTTTGGCTCCTAAAACAGTGGGGCGATCGAACTCGTGAGCCTATCAATGATCTCTATAGTGATCTAGAAGCCGCAGTTGCATTTGCATAGATTAACTGATAGTACACCAATGATAGAAAAAGGTAACAGTGGTGCTCCCTCAAAAATAGCACAATGTGATTAAGAAACCCTAATGGAGGGCGAGGGCTGAAATGGAGATGATAAATAAAACCAAAATGAAAAAAACAAAACACAAATGATACTGGCCCTAGTGTTGCTGCTACTCAATCGAAAAGGATCGTCCCTTAATTCTTGGTATAGGTACTGATGGCGGGGTGATGAGCGCATACAAAAGAAAAAAAAGAGAAAAGACCAATGTACACAATTATTTTAATTATTTTGTTATTGTCTTTGAATAAAGCTGTTACCCTCGTCATCATCTCTTCTCCGTCTCCTACTGAGTGACTGAAAAAGGTTGAGCAGGAAGTTTTTATCTACCCAAGGCTTACCATCTAGTGTTTTGATGTGAGGACACTCACATAAGCCCATGTGAGTGATTTAGCTATTATCTATATTATCCATCACCCCCCAATATTTTCTATTGGGACCTGTCCTCACTGTTTGCATTCCTATTTTTCCGAGGTAATACTGGACAAGACGGACAACAGGAGTACCAGAGAGTATCGGCAAACTTCATCTACAAGCTCACGCACGGACGCCCGTGTCATTTACATTCATCCATACACCCCGGAAGGAAGATCTGCCGACCAGGGGCTGTGAGTACAGTAGAGACCAGATCAGAGGCAATAATACTCTGCAACAGATGTGACTGTCGCTCACATTCGGCCGTGTGAGTGTTTGTTAATATTAGCATGATCATTAATCCATCCCACTATCCCCATTCATTATGTAATGTATCAATAATAGACATTTGACACAGTTTTATTATATTATTTTATAATTACTTTCTCCACATGTGCGCTTGCTGTTTTCTTGTGTGCAGCAGGAGCAGCGGGGCGGGGGCGTAGCTATTAAGAGAGGGGGCGTGTTTGTACCAGCGGGGGGGGGAGGGCACCTTTCAAGCAACCTAGCTAATACGCCGGCTCTCACCGCCAGACCCAGAGATACCCCTGAACACCCCGCCACAGAGACCCCCGGGTACCCCCCACCCGCCCAGAGAACCCTACGATCCCCCTCCCACACCAGCGACTCACTTCCGCAAGTCCCTGCGAAGTCACGTCGCCTGTCAGCGCCGGACCCACACACCCTCCCCCCCGGATAACCCCGCCCTACACCCCCCCCCCCGAATAACCCCCGCCCTACACCCCCCCCCGGATAACCCCCGCCGCCCATAGTGACACCAGGGTACCCCCCTCCCCCCACCGGACCAAAGACACACTCTTCGGCAAGTCCCCCCTGCAAAGTAACGGCGCCGGACCCACATACACCCCCGGTAAACCCCTACCCCATACAGACACCCGGATACCCCTGCCACAGAGACACCCGGTGATCCCCCCCGCCGCGGAGAGACACCTGGGTAATCCCCCCCGCCGCAGAGAGACACCTGGGTAATCCCCCCCGCCACAGAGATCCCCGGACCCCGCCCCAGAGACCCCAGGAACCGCGCCCCCCCCCAGAGCGACCCCCGGACACCCCCCCCACCCGAGAGACCCCTGGACACCCCTCCCCCACCCCAGAGAGACCCCCGGACACCCCTCCCCCACCCCAGAGAACCCCCCCATCCCAGAGAGACCCCCAGACACCCCCCCCTTTACAATGTTAATTTTTTAGACAATGTATTCAATCAATATTACAGTTCCAGGGCACAAAAGCTAATGTTTGTGTGTGTGTATATGTATGTATGTCTGTATTCTGTCCTGCAGTCAGCAACATTACACAAGCCAAGTTGAACAGCAACTGCATGCTACTTAAAGGCCAGAGGCAGTTGCTGGCAATGGGGTCCAAAGCAAGGCTTACTTCCTGTGAGGGCGGGGATATCCAGGAAGCAAGACGGCCGTGGTAGCTTTGGAGATATTGTCACTTCCCGACAGCAGTCATCCTGGATGTTCGGACAGATCCCTTATACCATAGCACTGACTGGTCCATGTCAGGAAAGGTCTTCTGTGACAATTAACATGACAGCATCAAGTTACCTGCCTTTTTTATTACTGTGGTATTGCTATGCTACCAGTATATTGGCTAACCCTACTCTAAACAAGTAAATGGTTTATCCCCTGTATGAATCCTCTGGTGTTTGACAAGGCTTTTCTTTTCACTGAATTGTTTCTTACACTCTGTACATGAGTAAGGTTTCTCCCCTGTATGAATCTTATGGTGTCTGTGGAGATGGTCCTTCTGTAAAAAGCTTTTCCCACACTCACTACATCTGAAATGTTTCCCCCCTGTGTGAGTCCTCTGGTGCCTGGAGAGGTTTCTCTGAACAAGGAATTGTTTCTCACACTCTGTACATGTGTAAGGTTTCTCCCCTGTATGAATCCTCTGGTGTGTGAGGAGATGACACTTCTGTGAATAGCTTTTTCCACACTCTGTACATGTGTAAGGTTTCTCCCCTGTATGAATCATCTGGTGTTTGATGAGGTTTCCCTTATCACTAAATAGTTTGTCACACTCAGTACATCTGAAAGGTTTAACCCCTGTGTGAATCGACTGGTGACGGGAGAGGCTGCCCGAATGCATGAATTGTTTCTCACACACAGGACATGTGTAAGATTTCTCCCCTGTGTGAATCTTCTGGTGTGAGAGAAGCCCGCTCTTCTGTGAAAACCTTATTCCACACTCTCTACATGTGTAAGGTTTCTCCCCTGTGTGAATCTTCTGGTGTGAGAGAAGCCCGCTGTTCTGTGAAAACCTTATTCCACACTCTGTACATGTGTAAGGTTTCTCCCCAGTGTGAAACTTCTGGTGTGAGAGGAGATGGTACTTCTGTGAAAAGTTTTTTCCACACTCTGTACATTTGAAAGGTTTTTCCCCTGTGTGAATCCTCTGGTGCCTGGAGAGGTGGCTCTGACCATTGAATTGTTTCTCACACACCGAACATGTGTAAGTTTTCTCCCCTGTGTGAATCCTCTGGTGTGATAGGAGTTTCCACTTATGTGAAAAATGTTTTCCACAGTCTATACAGGTAAAGGGTTGCTTGCTAGTGTGGACACAAAGGTGTGTGATCAAATCCATATTCAGTGAGAAGCTTTCCCCACACTTACAACAAAGGAAACGTGAAGCACTGCAGCTCCTTCTGGAATCACTTTCGTATCTTTTACTTGACACATTCTTGGAGTCAGTCTGTGCAGTGAGCTGTACAAGGCCTGTAAATTCACCCTCCTGTGGCACTGGTTCCTTACATGTGTCCAACATGTGGTAGGAATCATTGGTTTTTGGCACTTCTGGGCTGCAGGAAGTGAAGCAGCTTCTGGACATGTAAGAGCTCCAGTTCTGCTCCTCGTTCAGGCAGTTCTCTAACAAAAGTAAACAAAAAAGACAGAGCTCAAATGGTTTCAATCTGGAAAGCAAATGAATAAAAAATAATTTGCAGAATTTACTTCATCAACAAAATGTTCTGTTTACTCTATACCCATAGCTTTAAAACAGTGGCCCCTGGATATCCAAAACCCCCAATGATTTGGAGGTGTTCCCCAAAGACCTGCAATATGTTTCTGGCAGTTCACACAGTGAATTAATTTTGCTAGACATATATGTATTAATTCCTGTATTGATTATATACGTGTACATTTACATCCTCCAAATCATAATTAACATTGAATTTGGCCATGAGAAATAAAGTTAAGGAAATGGTGGTCTATCATACTAGTTAGTTAATACTATCAACCGAACCTGACAGAAATATATAGTGTAAAGATAAGTGAGAGAAGTATACATGGGCATCTAAACACGGCCCAATTGCTCCATTTTGTGTCTACATAGTGGATTAAGTTGAAAAAAGACGTGCGTACACACACACACACACACACACGTGTCAAAAATGAACAAGTGTTTAGTGTATACAAAGACACATACTCACATTTTGTTAAAATCTCACAGGCATTAATATGTTAAGGTCTTTGCTGCTGCTGATCAGATATTCACCCAGCCCTGCGATCTGAGAGACAGATTCCCTGTACTGCTGTGATGCTGAGATAGTCCGACACAGACTCCCTGCTCCCGCGTGTGCCTTGATCATAACTGATCTGCACTATTGTCCGCGTCTTCATTTTGAGGGACACCTACCTGTACACACCTGGGATATACCTAGTGATTACAGATTCATCAGATGAAATCCGGTTTACTGAACAAATGCGTTGGGTCACGTGGATGAGGTTGAAAAAAGACACACGTTGGCTGATCCAAGAGCTATTCTGCTGACGTCAGAGGAGAGCCTAGCCGATACTTGCTGAGACTGCCCCTGTGCACGAGGAACAACATTGTTGCAAACTCGGGTTGCTGGAGGACTAACACAGTAACACCAGCAGTGAGTTCAAGAGTTACATCGCAGAACGGAGAGGGCAGACGGCGGTTTCTCCGATGTTGGCGAATAAGTTCAGCTCATACAACGCTTTCATACTTTGGCAATATTGTGAGCTTGAATTTGTCCAAGTTCATTTTTATTAAACCTTTTTACACTTGGATATCACACTAGGATCGGGTGCTAAAAATATATATCTCTCTCAAATGGAAATATTACTGTATGCTCATCTGCATGTCTTACACAGGTCTGCAACCCTGCCTTTCGCCATTATAACCCAGCACACAGCACTTCCACGGCAGCAAGGGATTCTGGGAAATGACATGCAAATGAGCACACAGTGCCACCTTTTGCTTCAAAACCATTCAACATGGTTCCCTATAGGCTTAAGCTTGCTGCATGGTTAAATTTTTGGTTCAGGAGTCCAGAACCAGGCTCCTATCAAGGTAAGGTTTAGAATTTTCATCATGATACAGGTAATCGCATCAATTTAGAGCTTATAACCTGCCCATTTAAACAACAATATGGTATTTAAAAGGTGTGTATTAAAATATATCATACATTTGGGCAGTTTTTTTGGCACTATATATTAACTTTCTAAATTTGAGGTATGTTTTGATATTTGGAGTGCTCGTTTTGTATTATATGATGATAATGAGCTTAATAACAAGACAGGTTTGTCATTTTTAGGACCACAAATTATTTTATTTTTTTAAGTTTTTTAAACTGGTATTGATTTATGCATGATTTTAATATATACATGCATTCTCTAATACAGGGGGCGCAAACTTTTTTCCCTGCGCCCCCCTGCCGGCTGTCCCCTCATTCCCGCGCCCCCCCCAACCCCAACTTACCCGCGCTCCGGCGTAATGACGTCACGTTGCCATAGCAACGTGACGTCACATGACCTCACAGCGTCATTTTGACGCCGCGTTGCCATGGCGACGCAGGGAGGAAGCCGCCGAAGCCACGGTAAGTAAGGTTTACAGAGGCCCTGCAGCTCCCCCGGCACTTAATTTAAGTGCCTTCGGGAAGCGCGCGGGGCCTCTGTAAACCCCGCGCCCCCCGTCGGCAGTGTCGCGCCCCCCCTGGTGGTCGCGCCCCACAGTTTGCGCACCGCTGCTCTAATACATAAATACTATATTGTTTATATGGATTTTTTTTTATATATTTGAGATAAATTTTATTAGTATAGACAGTATATTAATTATATATTAAAGTGAAGATTTTATATGAAGTTTATATGAAATATTATGCTGGTATCAGTACTTATAAATTATTTTTATTTTTGTATGTATATTTATAAATGTTTATGTATATTAGTATTGTTTGTCTTACGTTTAGGTCTTTTAATATACTGTGTCTATATGTTTTATGGTTGTACTATCGTTTCATTGCTGACTAATTGGAAAGTCTGTGTATATACCCTGTTCTTTGATTCCCATTGGTCCAACACTTGCTAGCTTAGGTATTTATACACTAGCAGGGGATCACATGACTAACCCCCTGAAGAAGTGTCAATCAGACACGAAACGCGTAGTGGTGACGTCAATGCAGCGACGCGACGTCCGTGACGACGGACATCCGGGAGCTGCAGCCCTAACCCTCCACGAGGAGACGGACAGGAGAGAGTGTGAGGTTCAGCTTTACTAACTGGTGCTGGACCCTTTCTCATAGAACAACTGGAAACTCTTCTGTCCCTTTAGGTTCTGGTAACGGATCCTTCACCTCAGAGTGTGTTCTGGTCATTAGGATCAATTATAACCCCATCTAATTCAATGTTATTTGTATATATATGTATATGTATATGTATATATATATATATATATATATATATATATATGCAATAGGAGCTCGCCACAATGTTACATCCACTCGCCCGGGGCGTACAAATGTATAGGTTTGTCGAACACTGTATATATATGTGTGTGTGTCTGTGTGTAAACACACACACACACACACACACACACACACACGCACGTATATGTGTGTGTATGTATATCTATACACACACCTATGTGTGTATATATATATACACACACACACACGTGTATATACATAAACACACCTATATCTATATACACACACACATACACATTTTTATATCTGCGCCAATAGAAATCTTAGGGCCCAGGACATATTAAAGGAGCAGAGATAGGGGAACGAACCCCTCGGGATACTGTGGCTACCAAAACCGTGGTGGTTCAATTTGTGCAAGTCCCTGGTAGCAAGAGGTGGACATCCTTTAATATGTAAAGACAATAAGCAACCCAGATTCTCAATGAAAATGATTTAAATATTAAGTTCACATATGATCATAATATCAATCACATTCACTATCTAGACCTCCTCCTGTATATCGACCATAACATGACTATACAAACGGATATTTTCCGTAAGCCTAACTCTCGTAATACCCTGTTGTCAGCTCAGAGTAATCATCCTCGTTCACTTATCAAAAGCATCCCTAAAGCACAGTTCCTCAGGCTTAGGAGACTGTGCTCAAACCATGATAGCTTTCTGGTACAATCAAAAATTTTAGCCGAACGTTTCTCAGCTAGAGGTTACAAGGATAGCGATATCAAATCAGCATTCGAATCAGCAAATCTTGCTGAAAGATCCACATTGATTAGGAAAACTAAACATTCTGGACATGCATCCACGCTTCAATCTTCTTCCAATGACGGGAATAAAAGTCCCTTATTTATATCAACCTATAATCGCCAATCTCATCTTATAGGCGATATCTTTAAAAAACACTGGCGGACCCTGTCATTGGACAAAGATATTAAGGAATATGTACAAGATGGACCCCGTTTTGTTTTTCGCAAATCCCCAACTATAGCGACACATTTGTCGCCTAGTTTGTTTAAATCACAAACAGGAAAGGCACATATACAGGGAATACCAAAAGGCTTTTTCTCTTGTGGTGTCTGCTCCATGTGTAGGTATGTTAAACCGATGAAATCAATCAATGTTGGTAAAAAGAGTTTCTATGTTAACAGCTTTATTAACTGTAATTCCAGCTTTGTAATTTACATTTTGTTCTGTGGATGTGACCAACGGTATATCGGGCGTACGATTAGACCCTTGAAAGTACGTATTGCCGAACATGTCAGATTAATAAAAAAGAAGGATTTGGTACATCCTGTACCTAGACATTTTTCCTCGTGTTCAAGAGGGGGAATTACAAATTTTTCCTATGCAGCTCTGGAACATATCCCTAGCCACGTCAGGGGAGGAGACAGAGAGAATATACTAAATAAACGTGAAATGTTTTGGATCTATTCCTTGGGTACCCTTTTTCCATCGGGTATAAACCAGGAATGGGAGTTAAAACATTTCCTGAAATAGTTACATATTCTATATACATCCCCGTGAATATTTTCCGGGGTATATCCATACTTATATCTCTCTGTCCTATCCTGTGGAGTGGCTTAAGGGAACTTTTTATGTTGCATGCCTTTTTTATGTTGCATGCCTTTGTTTACCGTTTTATTGGTAATGATATCTATGCGACAATATTGACAATATTTATATTCTGTTATTGTGTTCTATTGAATATCCCAAACAAGAAATCATTCATTTCTTAATGTAGTGAGTTGGACTATATTTAAGTTCATACACGTTGTTACAGCTTAAAGAGTACTATGCCATTCGACTACTCATCAAGAGACACCCACTATTCCATGTAGTGAGTTGGATTATATCCAAAGCCATATGCATATATTAGAAGCCTATAAGTTTATGTGCATATATTGTATATGCTTTCCTAACATGTATTTTTTCTTATGCAATATCTATCGGGATGAATCAGCAGTCTTTGTTTTTAACTCACGTTTTTTAATCATTTTTTATTTTTAAATTTCTTTTTCTTTGGGATTATTTATGTAACTTTTCACTTGGTGTTGTGCCTTAAATGTAATGATCTCGCTATGGGTGTGTATGAAACTAGCTAATGCACATTATTCAGCAGGTGAGAGGTTTTACCCTCCACACCACTATGGCCAATCATAGTGCAGTACACCCTATATAGAGATCATCCCAGGCATAGGGAGTTACTCTTTGAAAAAGTCCGTGACCCGGACGAAACGCGTCAGAGGTTGACTATGGCTGCTGTTCACTTGCTTGTTCAATAAAGTTTTTTATTTTTTCTACATGCGTTTGGCTGTTTAGAGGAGTCGTGACCGCGGCGTCACTCGCTTTTTCACATATTAAAGGAGCAGCCCCCCCCCCCCTCGATTAATCCCCCCATCTCCCTCCTTGTAATCCCCACACCGCAAAGCGTAGTGTGTGTTCCTTAGGGGTGAGAGAACGAGATATTGGGAGAGACAAAGGGGGTGGAAGGAAGGAGAGGAGAAGGGGAAAGAGAGCGAGCGAGAGCAAAGGAGATCGAGCGAGAGCAAAGGAGATCGAGCGGGGGGGGAGAAGAGACACAGAGAGAGACACAGAGACAGAGAGACAGAATATTCAAATGGTCAGCAAATTCCAGAGGTAAAATGGAGGGGAAAAAAAAGTAGTTAACAGATGGTGTTTTGCGTAGAGAGTAAAATACAGAGAGGAGGCAGCGTGGGCTAGACTTGTGAGTGTCCATTACTGAGGAAAAGTAGCTTTGTTTAGCCTGGGAGTGGGAACAGTTGAAACCAGATAGATTACATTTGTAGGGGAGGGTGTTAGAGAGAGTATGAGATTTCCTCTAGGGGCACTCAGAGGAGCGAGTGCAGGAGCAAAGAATGTATGTATGGCAGTTTTGCCAAGGTCTGGGGATAAAAGGGTGAGAATGGCAGAGAAGTGGGGCATGTAGAGCTAGAGAGCAAGATTGGGCAAAATTCTAGTTCATGACAAGATCTTCGGGATCAGTAGAGTAGCAGAGAGGAGAGGGGGAGGGCAAAGTGGAGCTGAGACGTTAGCTTAATGAAACGTTGGTCTCTGCAGAACTGAGGGGTAAATGGAGGTGAAGAAAAGGAGAATTGAGAGAGAGTAAATGGGATGAAGTGATGGTCAGAGAGAGGAAAGGGGAGAAGAGAGAATTAAAGAGAAGCTTCTGCATTATCTTCGCATTTAGCGTCTGAGAGCACAGGCAGAATACACTGGTCAAACAGTGGAAGGAGCCCTTGAAAAACTGTTCTGTTTTTCCAAATGTATTTCCAACCTTTATACTCGTGTGAGACATATTGCTCCTGTAACTCTGCTGCATGGGGTTTGTTCCAGAATAATCAGCAGGCCTAGGGGCTTCCTATGCGAGGCAATTAACCCTGAATATTCCCTAAAAGGTGACCATACTACTTGTAACAAGATAACCTTTGTTTACCCCAAAGTATGTTATGGTTCGCACCATCGACAGAAAATGAATCTATTTCACTCTTTATTGTGGTTAGATGAGCCTCAGTGTTTGGTTCTTCTCTCTCAGACTTAATCTCTAACGTCTCTGGTACAATCACTGGGAAACCTGCCAACAAGAAAAGGAAAATCCATCATGTAAAGCTGGGAGTGGGAACTCTTCCTGTGATATCACTATACAGAAATACTGTATACTGATTCCTAAGGGGAGGGGATAGGTAACTGATTGTACTTTATTATTAACCCAGGGTGATGAGTGTTTTTACCAGAGTTCTGAAAACATGCTGGAGTTTATGGTTCTACCAATGTTCAAACCTCAATAATGATAACAATATTCTCAATATAACCTTAGATAAATCATGTGTTTGTTTGTAAATAAAACTTATTATTGTATCCATGCTTTAATGTTATTCTCCTCAATATTGTAAACATTTCAGTCCATTAAAAAAAAAAAAACTGAATAGAAGATAAGTGAGGATACAAGGTTACTTACCACCAACAGGAAATGAATCGATTTCTCTCTTTATTGAGGTCACATGATCCTCAGCGTTTGGTTCTTCTTTCTCCGACTTAATCTCTAATCGCTCCGGTACAACCGTTGGGAAACCTGGCAATAAGAAAAGGAAAACCCATCATGTAAAGCTGGGATTTGGGGCTCTTCTTATGATTTCACCTTCTCTGATATTGGTATAATGTAATACCCATCGTAAAGAAATGTTTTACTAGCCCTTCTGGCAGAAATGGACAAATATAGTTGAAGACATATTACATTTTACCTGCGGGTAGATCTATAAAAACATAAGAATAATTTGGGAGTTTGACTCATGTTAGCTATGGCACACCTGTGAGCACGTGACCTGTATATCGGACAATGGTTAATACACACAGCTATCTAGCCAACTCACTTATCTCTATGCATGGTCCCTCAAACAAACAAATTCCCCTTTGCTGAAGCTATTGGCTGCTGGCTCTGCAGTTACTTGTATGCGAATACGAGTGTGAATGAGACACTACTGTTGTAATATCTCCTCCCGGCACCCTTGGCCGTGCTCAAGATACAGGGGAGGAGAGGTGCAGTGTCCCCCCTCAAGGAAATCGGAGGTGACGGGCGCGGTGGACACAGCGGAAGGGGACCGTGGACTCTACACTATGTGAGCAAAATGACCATCAAAAGCAAAGAGTTACTACCACACGCCGGGAAGCTATCCAAAAATGCTGTTTTAGATTATACTGGCTGTAAGTGCAATATTGTTCTTAATCTAGTCTTTTGTAATAAATTTATTGTGCCATGATCTTTTCTCTCTCTTATTTCTATTGCAACTCTATATGTATTGATGACCTAACCTGTCTAGATTAACCCCTCACACTCCGGATAGGAAAAGAATTACAACACAAGCTATGCAAAATTGTAGTGCATGAATTCAAATGTATGAACTTTAAGGGTTAATTAACCTGTATTGATACAATGTTATCTTCTCTTATTTTTTATTTTGGACTAAAAAGAACATACTTGAGACAACGCGCCGGGGGACATCTTTGCTCACATTTGGAGGGACGAGGAACTCTCTCCTGGCCTCTGGTTGCTGAGCCTAATCCTCCGTTAGCACAATTAAGTTTGTTATCACTGTATATTTGTAATTAACTCATTTACATTAGGTTAGTGTTCAGCACTGCTTTTTTTGTTTTGTTCAATAAACCTAAGGCCTGGTCATGTGTTTAATAGGCAATAAAAACAATTATTGTATTTTTAATGCAATTTGTAAGCAATGTTTACCTCTCGTTGCCAGATTGATTAAAATACTTAATAATTTCTGCCATATTTATTATAACTACTATAACCGCAAAATAACCAGATATCCCCTCCTTGCAAATTTCAGTGTCTTCAAAATATATACAATACTCACTTAACAAGTGCAGATCCATGCTGGTAGTGGGCAGTGCTCCTCTGTCCATGCTGGTAGTGGGCAGTGCTCCACTGTCCATGCTGGTAGCGGGCAGTGCTCCTCTGTCCATGCTGGTAGTGAGCAGTGCTCCTCTGTCCATGCTGGTAGTGGGCAGTGCTCCTCTGTCCATGCTGGTAGCGGGCAGTGCTCTTCTGTCCATGCTGGTAGTGGGCAGTGCTCCTCTGTCCATGCTGGTAGCGGGCAGTGCTCCTCTGAAGGTGCTGAGATAGGACGGTCCTTGATTTAGATTTGGTGGATGTCAACTGTACCTGTATAAAAGAGAAGAAATGTAATTAGTACGATCTGTTTGCTTGTACAAACATACAGCATTTAGTATGAGCTTTCAAACCTAAAATTATTAAACACACAACAACCCCAAAAATGAGTCAGAGAGACAGGGACACCAACACACACATCTGGTGCATCTTCAAATAGGAACCTAATTAAAAATACTACAAAATACATTAATGGCTCAGGATTGCTATAACATAACCATCTAGTATAAAGAGTCAGGGATCAATAGCTATAAGAATAGCAATTCCCTCCTAGTGCAACATAGTAACACACTGTACTGTGCTATAGTATAAATAAAAAAGCAGATACACCTGGTGCTCCCGTTTGGCATCAGAGAGACTTCTATGTATGTATGTATGTATGCGTGTATGTATGTGACCTGTGGGGAGAAAAGGGAAGGGATTTTAACCCCTGCTCTGCCTAAAATGATAGGCTGATAGTAGTGCTACGGTGCTACATCCAGGATAGTTTATAACCAGACAGACGAACAAGAAAATAAATCCACTTTACGGTGAGCCCTCAGATACTGTGGTTAGAGAAATTGTTATATGAATTATAAATAAAACGTCATATTTTATTAGAACGTGTATAAACACTAAACGACGATAGGTAGTTGCGCTAATAGTTAAAATGTTGCCAAAGTCTAAGTGGTGTCAGTTCAGTGTAGGCGCCTTTCTGGAAGCATAATGCTTCTCTTTGGCTAAATAGGGGACCAAGATCATAGTCATTTTAGTGGAATATAATTATTATTTTTTGCGTGTTCACAGGGTTAGTTATTGTAATGTCTCCGAAGATTTATTCATATGAAGATGACTATATATTTGAAAATTTGCCTGATGCTTTTAGGATTCTTATATTAACCTATAAGGTATCTAGGTGTAAGTGGACCCTTTGCTGTAGTATAATTGGGTTTTGCTTACACGGGTATTTCCCCTTAATAATGGAAATATAGGTATTTGTGTTGAATCCTCGCTATATGTGTGACAGGCCGATTTAAATTGCTGTATCCATGGGGAGCGCGGGCAGTTGCAGATGTAGCGCGCTCTTCCCCCAGGCATTTAAATTAATAAATTATTATAGTTATTTGAATGTAGAGTTAGAAGTGTTACTTAAACACTTCATTTCTCTGGGAAGCATATGGTTACAAAATGCCTTTGAGATGCATCCGTTGGTCAGACCTCCCTGTGTATGGAGCCCCTTTGAGACAGTTATCCCATAACTTCACAGGCACAATATATAGCAATCCTGCCGCAGTGACAGATATAACAGCCTGACACCCAAGTGACCATAGAGGATAACAGCCCAGGTATATCTGCAGGGTACCTTGCAGTTAGGAGGGGGGTCCCCGGCGGTTAGGGGGGCTCTGATCTCCTCTGCTGCAGTCACAGATCCGGGTCACTGCTATTTTTCTAATGTTTTGATTTCTCCGGAAGTGGAAACACTGACTACATCCAGGTCACAGGTCTGTGTCCTACTGCGCATGCTCACACGCAGGGGATCATGGGAGTTGTAGTTTTTATAGTTCAGTACAGATTAAGTGTCACATTCTGTGTAGATTAGAAACATTTCCCAGAGACTGTGCTAGGGAAAGTCTCTGACAGGCAGAGCTGGGGCAGCACAGGCAGAGCTGGGGCAGCACAGGCAGAACTGGGGCAGGTTAGGCAGGGCTGCTGGTTTTGTCTGTGAAGTGCAGGTTGCGCTGATTTTATAATTTCATTTATTTTCCAAGTTGCAGCTGAGACAATAACAAACCCCCCTGCTCTCCACACAGACCCCCCCTTCTCCCCCACACAGAGCTCCCCATAGAGCCCCTGCCCCCCCCCCCCCCCCCCCCCCCACAGCTTTCCTCCTGCCCCCCACACAGAGCTTACCCCCCGCCCCCCACACAGAGCCCCAGTTGGTATATCTGGAGAGATTTCGGGGAGATATTGTTAATTTGAGGGACCTTTGCGAGGGTGAAAGTGGGACAGCTTGTGAACTTTGTATTAACCCTTGTCCTGTAGGCAGGTCATGTGCTCACAGGTGTGCCGTACGTGACAAATGGTTTAGACCAGGGGGCGCAAGATTGTTCAGGGTGACACAGCGCTCACAGAGGCCCCGCGCTCTTCCCCAAAGCATTTAAATTAAATGTAGTGGATCACACGCAAGGCCTCTGTTAGTTCCCCTACATTGTCGCTGACGGCTTCAGGTGACACGTTGCCATGGCAACGTGGCATCACGTAACACGCAACATCATTTAACGGTGGAGACAAGGTAAGGGGTAGGGGGGGGGGGCAGGCAGGGGGGAAAGTTTACACACCGCTGGTTTAGACACACGCGAATTGCATCAATTCAATCAATAGATTCAGCCGGTCATCACGGACGCAACAAGACTAATCACGACCGTCTTAATCCTAAATTTGAGTGACAAATGGATATCTGTCCTTGCCACCTCTTACCCATGCAGTGCGTGGTCTCAGTACATGCCACTCTGTGCCACTAACACAGTAGATGACATCACATGATATTCCCATTTTTTTTTTTTTTTTTTATTATTACTTAAATTTTTTATTAATCATTTTTCCAAAAGTAAGAGGGGTACAAAAAGAAAAAAAAGAGGGGAACAATAAAACGGTACAAAATTGCAAATAGTCTGATTACACATTAGGAGGGGAGGAGAGTATGGGAAGGAGGGGAAGGGGACAGCATTTGAAGCCACGTAACATATTAAATACCAGGTGAGGTATAACATCAATCATAAATCATGAATCATAAATCACTCTGTTCAGAATAACTTAGTCTAAATATGGGGATAGACCTGCATGTCTAAACCAAGGGGCCCATGTTTCGGAGAATTGTGAAGTGGAACCAATTAGGTAGGCAGTGAGTTTTTCCATGTAGACTATATGCCAGATTTTGTTATTGATTTGGTTAAAGGATGGGGGAGTCGGTTGTTTCCAGTTTTTGGCGATGGTGCATCTAGTAGCATTTAGAATTTGGGAGATAACTTTAATGTCTTTTTTGTTACGATTGGCCATTGGTTTTCCCAAGACTGTATATATCGGGTCCTGTGGGACAGTGATTCCCAGAACCCTGTGTATTAAAGCAAACACTTCCCTCCATGTTGGCTGAATTTTTGGACACGACCAAAATATGTGCAGTATATTCCCCCTTTCGACACAACCACGCCAACATAAAGGAGAGACACCCGGGAGAAAGGAGTTCAACCTGGTAGGAGTCATATACCATCTATATATTAGCTTGTAGATATTCTCCTTAATCACCACACAGGAAGAATTTTTGGAGGCAGCCTCCCAGACATCTTTCCAGACATCAAGGTCCAAATTGGTATTTAACTCCTCCTCCCAGGATGTCATATATTTATCAGAGATTTGGCTATTTTTGACAGGCGTCAAACTATGGTATAGCCTGGAAGTAATGCCCTTCATAACAGGCTGACGTACACACCAGTCTTCATATAGCGTTAACACGTGTGGTTGGTTTGGCTTGTAGATGGATTGGATATAGTGCCTAACTTGGAGAAATCTGAAGAATTCAGAGGAGGGAATATCGTGGCTCGTTTGTAATGAGATGAACGGAGGGACTTTACCTTTGATGAGAATATCATTAACTCTTAGGAGTCCTTTTTGGACCCAAAGGTTGGATTGTTGGTTATTAGTATAAAAAGGGAGGGAGGGATCTGAAAACAGTGGTTGCATGAGGGATGAGGTATCAGTCAGTTGGAACCTAACTTTAAGGGAGTCCCAAAGATTACATGCAAAAGATAACACCGGGTTTGTGTAAACCTCAGCTGGTCTGGATTTTCTACTAATCCAGAGGAGAGTCTTAATTTCGCATGGGGAGCAGATCGATTCTT
Source organism: Ascaphus truei (assembly GCF_040206685.1). NCBI lineage: Eukaryota > Metazoa > Chordata > Amphibia > Anura > Ascaphidae > Ascaphus > Ascaphus truei. The sequence goes on from NC_134504.1 coordinate 8,775,095, forward strand.
CTAGTTCGACCCATCTTTTTTCGGTTGGGTTTGAATGCCAACTAACTAGTTGCCCTAGTTGTGCCGCTCTATAGTACTTTTGTAGGTTTGGAAGGGCTAAGCCTCCTTCTAGCTTAGATTTATAAAGGATATCTTTGCGGACTCTAGGACGTCTATGTTGCCATACAAATTTCAGAATTTTATTTTGAATATTGTTTGGAAGAGGTACAGGATTCTAGGTAAGATGTTCATTTTAATAGTGGCGATCCTTCCGAACCAAGAGATGATGTATGGATTCCAGGTGGACAAGTCTTTTGCAACTTGGTCAAATAAAGGTTTAAAGTTTGTTTTGTATAGGGATGAGTAGTCTTTTGTTATTTGAACCCCTAAATATTTAATGTGGGTCTGATTCCATTTGAAGTCAAAATTAAGTTGAAGTAACTTTACCATATCCTTGGGAATGTTTAAGCTCAGAGCCATAGATTTAGAGTGGTTAACTTTGTATCCTGAGAGGGAGCCAAACTCCGATAGAACTTGGAAAAGGTTGGGGAGGGAGATAAGAGGGTTTGAGAGCGTCAAAAGTATGTCATCCGCATAGAGAGCTATCTTGAATTCCTTCTGTCCAACATTGATACCCGTGATATTGGGGTTCCTTCTTATTTGGCAGGCTAGTGGTTCAATTGCCAAAGCAAACAACAAGGGGGACAGTGGGCACCCCTGTCTGGTTCCGTTCGATATTGGGAAAGGGTCAGATAAGGAGTTATTCGTTTTTACTATGGCTGTTGGAACAGAGTATAACGTGTTTATGCCAATCCAGCCAATCAAAAGCTTTTTCAGCGTCTAGTGATAGTAATAATGATGAGCGTGAGGTTTGTTTTGCTACATGTATTAAATTCACCGTCCTCCTTGTGTTGTCAAGTGCTTGTCTGCCCAAGACAAAACCAACCTGGTCCGGATGGATCAATCTTGGAAGAATATTGTTTAATCTAGTGGCCAAAATTTTCGCGTATAATTTTAGATCTGTGTTTAATAAAGATATAGGTCGATAGCTAGAGCACATCATGGGGTCTTTTCCATCTTTTGGGATTACTACTATGGTTGCTCGTAGCATATCTCTGGGTGGGGGGAGGCCTAGAAGCATCTCATTAAATACTTTGGTTAAGTGTGGGAGGAGTGTTATGGAGAATTTTTCTTCTTCTCTCACCCCCATAACAGCTATTCACGTATAGACTATATTTTAATTGACCAACAAGTTAGCGATAACATTTCCTCTGCAATAATTGGCCCCTCTGCTTGGTCAGACCATTCTACAATTATAACTAAACAGGATGGCCTCACCACCAAAAACAAAACAAGGTTGTGGTCCTTAAATTAATCATTATTGTCGAACCAACAAAATCTCCCAACAATTGGTAGAGGAACTGGTCCAATATTTTGACATAAATAACACCCCGGACGTTTCCCCTTTTACCCTATAGGAGGCCCATAAATCTGTGCTTAGAGGTAAGCTGATCGCTCTGGCTTCTCGGAAAAAGAAGGAAAAAACGGAACACATTGTGACATTAACACAAAAGTTATCAGAACTAGAAAGTATCCATAAAGCAAAACCCTCCTGAAAAAACTATAGACAAATAATCTCAGTTAGAGGGCAATTAAATCTTTTGTTAGTGACAAACGCAGAGAGAGCTATACAATGGACCCAACAGAAATACTATGAAAAAAGCAATAAGGCAGATAAAATGCTGGCACGTAAGCTAAAACAAAAGCAGGTTAAAGCTAGGATCCATAATATTTATACTAAGAATGGAAAGATATCAAATAGCCCCAAAGTTATAAGTGACGCTTTTAAGGAATACTATACATCTCTTTACAATCTGCCTGGCCCAGTGGGAGAATCGGCTAAAAACAAAAAAGCGAAAAAAATTCAAAACTTTCTAACTCAATGCCGGCTCCCCACGCTGGAACCAGAAGATATAATAAATCTTGAAAAAACTATAGAACTCCCTGAAATCTTGGCGGCTATCAAATCTTTGAAAAATGGGAAGGCCCCTGGTCCGGATGGATTTTCAAATCTTTACTACAAAAAATTCTCCATAACACTCCTCCCACACTTAACCAAAGTATTTATTTTTAATAAAGTTCTTGAATTAAAGCATACCCTGTGTGTCACCTCTCTCTGGAATGCACCAGCAATTATTCACAAACGTTTAGATTTTTTTTGAGGTTGACAGTGTTTGGGGGACTGCTGGCCATGTACATCCAGGGCTCATAAGAAATTATCTGCCTCTTCTGGGAATCTTAATGAAAATTGCTTCGGTCTTTGTTTACGACTAATCGGAATGGGAAAGCCCATCTATAGCGGATCTCGTTATCTCTGAGGACCGCTGTGACTGGACGGAGGCTTCGTCTTCTTGAGATTGTAGATCTGGAAAGATCTTGGAAAATCTGGATCATGGAGTCTTCAAAGTCCACACAATCTTGATTCCTGCAGCCTCTCATTATTTTCTCCTTAGTAGTGTAATAGTGTCGTTTGATTATTACATCCCTGCATTTCCGAGGATCCGCGAATCTTGGACCTAAGGCTCGGTGCGCGCTGTCCATGTGCAGGTCACTTGTTAGAAAAGACGGAACTATTTGGGTAAATAGTTTTGTTAGATGGGGTTGCATCTCCCCCGGATCAACTGCTTCCGGGATATTTCTTACTCTAAGGTTTTGCCTCCTTTCCTGATTTTCCAAATCATCGACGGTGTCATTCAGGTTCCTGATTTTGTCGTTAAGTCTGAATAGCTCGTCTTCCATTGAGCCCTGACTCTGCAGGGATTCTTCGAGTTTATTTTCCAGCTGCACTGTTTGTTCTGTCAGGGAAGTCAGATCTGCCTTAAATTGAGGTGATTTGGGAATTTTCTCCTGTCTCTTGGCCTTCTGTGTCAATAAAGTTTTCTCCTTGTTGTGGCTAATCCTGTTCACGCGCGGGCGTGGATTTCGGGAATTGGAAAGGCTGTTTTCAAGAGGTAACGGGACACTAAGGGGATCGTGGCTTCTTATCTTTTTTTAGGGGGAGGCATCCCTGTACATTCCGCTGGCGCGGGAGGTCTTTTCAAGAAATGTCAGCTGATTTGTAGCGAAGTCCATGTAGCTGCTTCAGAGTGCTCCCATCCTCCTCTATGCTGCATGCACACCCCCCTATATTGTATTTTTACACCCAAACCAACCCTTCATTAATCCCTGAAGCACCAGATGGATTGAAATATAATATCTAATGATATTATCATGACAGGGGCATTAACCCCTTACCTAATCAGTGACACAGGGGGGGACAAAGAGAGGAGGGGGGGGAGAAAGAGAGGAGGGGGGGGAGAAAGAGAGGAGGGGGGGGGAGAAAGAGAGGAGGGGGGGAGAAAGAGAGGAGGGGGGGAGAAAGAGAGGAGGGGGGGGAGAAAGAGGAGGGGGGGGAGAAAGAGAGGAGGGGGGGGAGAAAGAGAGGAGGGGGGGGAGAAAGAGAGGAGGGGGGGGAGAAAGAGAGGAGGGGGGGGAGAAAGAGAGGAGGGGGGGGAGAAAGAGAGGAGGGGGGGGGGAGAAAGAGAGGAGGGGGGGGGGGAGAAAGAGAGGAGGGGGGGGGAGAAAGAGAGGAGGGGGGGAGAAAGAGAGGAGGGGGGGGGGGAGAAAGAGAGGAGGGGGGGGAGAAAGAGAGGAGGGGGGGGAGAAAGAGAGGAGGGGGGGGGAGAAAGAGAGGAGGGGGGGGAGAAAGAGAGGAGGGGGGGGAGAAAGAGAGGAGGGGGGGAGAAAGAGAGGAGGGGGGGAGAAAGAGAGGAGGGGGGGAGAAAGAGAGGAGGGGGGGGAGAAAGAGAGGAGGGGGGGAGAAAGAGAGGAGGGGGGGAGAAAGAGAGTGGGGGGGGAGAGAGGAGGGGGGGAGAGAGAGGAGGGGGGGAGAGAGGAGGGGGGGGGAGAGAGGAGGGGGGGAGAGAGGAGGGGGGGAGAGAGGAGGGGGGAGAGAGAGGGGGGGGAGAGAGGAGGGGGGGAGAGATGGGGGGGAGAGACGGGTTGGGAGGAGAGACGGGTGGAGGGAAAGAGACATGGGTTGAGGGGAGACAGATGGTGGGGAGAGGTGCGTGGGGTGCAGAGTAAGAGGTGGCTGTGAGAGGTTAGGGGGAAAGAGAGGGATGGGGGAGAGAGATGGGTGGTAGAGAGATAGAGGTGAGGGGGACATGATCTTCCAATGTTAACGATCTGTTATTTTCCTCTGATATTCTTCTTCATGTTTATTAAGCTCCATGATAATCATGAAGTGAGGGCTGGACTTCATATCTCAAAACCTGGATGTGAAGACACTGCATGCGTCATGACACCAACATGATGACAACACACGACTCAGCTGAAGCGATTTGCGAACTCTGCATTATCTTCTCATTATACGACACAGTGGTGCACCTTGTGGGATTCAGAGGCTTTGGCTCCTAAAACAGTGGGGCGATCGAACTCCTGAGCCTATCAATGATCTCTATATTGAACTAGAAGCCACAGTTGCGTTTGCAGAGATGAACTGATATTACACCAATGATCCATTACAAGGATACTGGGTGTCTCTGCAGCAATTCAATATTTAAGCCTACCTATGTGCTAATTAGTAACTAAACTGAAATAGTGCTAACTTTGTTGCTACAAGAGTACAGATCAGTGTATCTAAATCACTAATGCTAGCACAGGATGCAAACTCTACCTAAGTGATAGATGACACAATCCAACACTAAGGAGTAAAGAATATATCACAGAAACGGAGCGAGAGAAAAGACCTCAAATATTGCACTCAAACTGCTTAATACTGAACTTTTACTACATTTGCATTTACAAAGGGTATGTGGAAAGTAATATAAATCGTAACTTTTAGTCAAATAGCCTATAAAACCCCAATACATAGAGTATAGTCGGGGAAGTCAAAATATCCTTGGAACAATTAGAGAACAGTCGCTCTTACGTTTACAATAGACACATAGAAGCACCGCAGATAAGCTGCAGTCACACAAAAGTAACAACAACATTAGTCAACACAAATCAGTGTATTAGGGGTAACAACCAACACTGATCCTTGTTTCTCTATAATAGATACAATGTAACCATGTATTTGTAATCATAAGTGCTACAGGTAGTTTGAGCGCAAACCCAAATCAATTAATGAAAATTAGTGTAAACAACACAGTGTGTAAGTGATGTAAAGAACAAATCTATGTCACCAAGGAAAGATGCAGCTGGTGTTCAGGAGTTTCACAACACCTCAAAAGACGTCATCAAAAGTAAACAGCACAAAGAACTTCCCTCAGATGAAAATATGGTGATGGTCAAATAAGGAATCCCGGGAGTCAGGTGGTGAAAAATAAAATCCTATTTATTCAGCACAATAGAACAAAAAACATCACCCCAGGAGGTGAACAGGGTTCTCCTACGCGTTTCGGACAGTAACGTCCTTTATCAAGGTTTATCAGAGTTTATTAAAGATATTGGTCTATAGCTTTTGCAATTTGTCGGATCTTTTCCTGGTTTGTAAATCAGGGACATAGACGCCTGTAGCATATGTTCCAGGAATGATGCATCCGCCAGCACTACATTAAACGTGCGCAGAAGATGGGGGCTAACAACTTGGCAAATTATTTATAGTAAAGATTGGAAAATACATCAGGGCCTGGCGCTTTAGAGAATTTCAACTGTTTACTATGGAAGAATTACTACAAGTTTTAAAGTATTCTTGCAGCTTCTCTCTCTCTCTCTCCCCTGCTCAGTCTGGGAAGATCCGACTCTACTAGAATGTCCTCCAATGCCTGACTCGTGTTTATGTTAGGCCAGGTCCCCGCTGGCCACGGCAGCGCCTGCTGTGGTGGATGCTGCAGGGGCAAGAGCCGCCCCTCAATGGGGCCGGGCCCGCAGCGAGGGGGGGGGGTCACTGTGCTGCGCCGGCAGTGACTCCTCCTCTCAAGAGAATTGAGAGCAGGACACGTGACGGAGCGCTAGACCACGCCCCTTGGCGGTTCTGTCAATGAGAGCGAACCTCCCGGGTGACGTCACTCCCCTCCCTGTATTTCCCCATACAGACCAGGGGAATCGGCTGCATGTGCCGCCAGCCTCGCGGGCGGGCCGTAGCCGTATGTGTGACCTTTCCTCTGTTAGAGATTTTCATAATACTTCTTAAATTCTAGAGGTCACCGTCCCTGTCTTCAAACAAATTGCTTGTATATTATGAAAAAAAGGACATAGAGTCCATCCACGGTGCAGTAGAAACAAACACAGGCTTATGGCATATAACATCCAATAAATCCCATATATAACGGATAATAGCGGTCTTGATCCTGGATGTATAAGTCCTTTTAAAGCTACTCCAATGTATTAAATAGGAGTACTGACATGAAGTGTCATCCCAACCTTTAGTTCATAGACATGACCGCCAAATTTAACAGGCTTAAACCACAGAGTGGTATTTATAGGGTACTAGGGAGACACAAATACCAATGGCAGAGCGTCCCCTTTTACCAACCGCACTGAGATAAAGCCACAGAACATATAGGTAACACAGTCAGTAACCAGCCAGGCAGTGACCCAGTACACTCACTGTTTTTATGAAGTGAAAGCGATCCGTGCAAGCGTGCATCCAACTTGATAGAAGATCAGGAGAAAGCCTCTGGGGAGGAAAGTGGAGCACTGTACAGGGCAAAAGTACAGGAACCAGCACACCATAGGTTAAAAACTACTTTATTGAGACAAAGGGCTTAGCCCGAAACACGTCAGAGTGGGTGGTTGCTCCACTGTGGGTGTCTCCCCTAGTTGCTCAATAAAGTCGTTTTTAACCTATGGTGTGCTGGTTCCTGTACTTTTGCCCTGCACAGTGCTCCACTTTCCTCCCCAGAGGCTGTTTTTCTCCTGCTTGTATATTATAACAGCCTGCGATTTCTAATCCTGCTTAGCAGGGTATCTGGCTTGTTTGATTTTTCAAAAAACTTCCTCTTTGACCAACGTAGTGACTTCTCAGCCCGGGAGGTAGAAGCAGAGTCAATTCAATTTTTACATCTTTATGTTCTTTTAATGTGTCCGTCCTCAAAATATGTTTATGGAGGGCAGAAAACTGTGGTCAGTTTTGCTTGTAATTTGATTATTTTTTGCCTCCCTCTCCTTTTATCGCGCTGCCACAATTTTGATAATCAGAGGTTCTCTTATCGCCTTATGGGTTTCTGATAGTTATATCAGAGATGATGTCACTTCCCAACAGCAGTCATCCTGGATGTTCAGACAGATCCCTTATACCAGCGGCGCACAAACTGGGGGGCGCCAGACTGTCTGCGGGGGGGGGGGGGGGGGAGGGGCGCTGGGTTTACAGAGGCCCCGCGCGCTTCCCGAAGGAACTTAAATTAAATGCATGGGGAGCGGCGAATGCCTCTGTAATCCTCACTTACCTTGGCCATGGCAACGCCAAGGTCATGTAATGTCACCTTGCTATGGTGGCATGACGCCGTGGCCAAGGTAAGCAGGGGCGGGGCGCGGAGGGAGGGGAACCGTCAGCAGGGAGACACAGGGAAAAAGTTTGTGGCCCCTGCTTTATATCATAGCACCGACTGGTCCATGTCAGGCAAAGTCTTCTGTGACAATTAACATGACAGTATCACATTACCTGCCTATTAAATTACTGTGGCACTGCTATGCTACCAATATATTGGCCAACCTTACTCTAAACAAGCAAATGGTTTATTCCCTGTATGAATCCTCTTATGTCTGTGGAGATGTTCCTTCCGTGAAAAGCTTTTCCCACACTCACTACATCTGAAATTTTTCACCCCTGTGTGAATCCTCTGGTGCCTGGAGAGGTAGCTCTGATAAATGAATTGTTTATCACACACTGAACATGTGTAAGGTTTCACCCCTGTATGAATCCTCTGGTGTTTGAGGAGATGTTGCTTCCGTGAAAAGCTTTTCCCACACTCTGTACATGTGTAAGGTTTCTCCCCTGTATGAAACATCTGGTGTGTGAGGAGGCTTCCCTTATCGCCAAATTGTTTCTCACACTCAGTACAGCTGAATGGTTTCTCCCCTGTGTGAATCCTCTGGTGTTTGAGAAGGCTTTGCTTTTCATTGAATTGTTTCTTACATTCTGTACATGTGAAAGGTTTCTCCCCTGTGTGAATCCTCTGGTGTTTGACAAGGCTTCTGTTTTCACAAAATTGTTTCTCACACTCTGTACATTTGTAAGGTTTCTCCCCTGTGTGAATCTTCTGGTGTGAGATGAGTGAGTCCTTCCGTGAAAAGCTTTTCCCACACTCACTACATCTGACATTTTTCACCCCTGTATGAATCCTCTGGTGTTGGAGGAGATGTGACTTCCGTGAAAAGCTTTTCCCACACTCTGTACATGTGAAAGGTTTCTCCCCTGTATGAAACATCTGATGTCTGAGGAGGCTTTGCTTAAAACGAAATTGTTTCTCACACTCAGTACAGCTGAATGGTTTCTCCCCTGTGTGAATCTTCTGGTGTTCGACAAGGCTTCTGTTTTCACGAAATTGTTTCTCACACACTGTACATGTGTAAGGTTTCTCCCCTGTATGAATCGTCTCGTGTGTGAGGAGGCTGCTCTGATTAATGAATTGTTTCTCACACACTGTACATGTGTAAGGTTTCTCCCCTGTGTGAATCTTCTGGTGTGAGAGAAGATAGTTCTTTCGTGAAAAATGTTTCCCACACTCTGAACATGTGTAAGGTTTCTCCCCTGTGTGAATCTTCTGGTGTGAGATGAGCGAGTCCTTCCGTGAGAAACTATTCCCACACTCACTACATGTGAAATGTTTCACCCCTGTATGAATCTTTTGGTGTGTGAAGAGAGCGTGGTACTGTGAAAAGTTTTTCCCACACTCTGTACATATGTAAGGTCTAAACCCTGTATGAATCCTCTGGTGTCTGACAAGGGTTTTCTTTTCACTAAATTGTTTCTCACACTCTGTACATGCGTAAGGTTTCTCCCCTGTGTGAATCCTCTGGTGTGTGAGGAAACAATGCTTCTCTGAAAAGCTTTTCCCACACTCTGTACATGTGTAAGGTTTAAACCCTGTATGAATCCTCTGGTGTCTGACAAGGGTTTTCTTTTCACTAAATTGTTTCTCACACTCTGTACACGCGTAAGGTTTCTCCCCTGTGTGAATCCTCTGGTGGTGTGATAGGAGTTTCCACTTATGTGAAAAATGTTTTCCACAGTCTGTACAGGTAATGGGTTGCGTGCTAGTGTGGACACAAAGGTGTGTGATCAAATCCATATTCAGTGAGAAGCTTTTCCCACACTTACAACAAAGAAAAGGTGGAGAATTGCAGCTCCTTCTTGAATCACTTTCCAAGAATGTGTCAAGCAAAAGATACGAGTCAGTCTGTGCTGTGAGCTGTACAAAGCCTGTAAATTCACCCTCCAGTGGCACTGGTTCCTTGCATGTGTCCAACATGTGGTAGGAATCATTGGTTTTTGGCACTTCAGGGCTGCAGGAAGTGAAGCAGCTTTGGGACATGCAAGAGCTCCAGTTCTGCTCCTCGTTCAGGCAGTTCTCTAACAAAAGTAAACAAAAAAACAAAATAAAAAAAAGACAGCTCAAATGTTTTCAATCTGTAAAGCAAATGAAGAATTTACTTCATCACTACTTAATTAACAAAATGTTCTGGTTACTCTATACCCATGGCTTTAAAATAGTGTTCCTGGATATCCAAAACCCCCAATGACTTTGGTGGTGTTCCCCCAAGTCCTGCAATATGTTTCTGGCAGTTCACACAGTGAATTAATTTTGCTAGACATATGTATTCATTCCTGTATTGATTCTATACGTGTACATTTACAGCCTCCAAATCATAATTAACATTGAACTTGGAAAGCCGCCACGGGCCACACAGTGAGTGCGGGCGGGCCGCTTGCGGCCCACGTGTTGTGCAGGCCTGCCCTAGCAGATATAATTGGTCTGCCTGGTAGTGATGGATTTTGGGTAACTTCCCTGTTTCTTCAGTGATCCACCTATTTGAAATACTTAGATCAATAATATCATCAATTTCCTTTTTGAATTTGATGGTATTGATTCTTATTTTAATACGCTCTTTCCCAGATTGCTCTTTAACTAGAATAATTAAATCAGAAGAACATTTATTGAGTATGCTGAGAAAATGACATAAAGGGGTTCTCAAGTAAACAGCACTAGGAGCTAATGTGAAACGGAAGTGACGTCACGGCTCCCCTTCCCACCCCCCCATGCCTGCTCCTTACGGCCGCCGTTAACCCCACACGTCCGCTGCCATGGGTATACAAAGATGGCTGGCGGAGAGCTTCCGGTGCTGCGGGTGTGGGTGTAGTTAGATGGCGGAAGCCCCCCAAGTCCTCCGGCTGTGAGAGGAGGAGCCGTTGCTCAGCCTCTCTCCTCCCTCTTCTCTACCTCCGCTTCCCCTTCCCTGTGTCCCGCTGACTGAGCGCCGCCGGGGCCGGAGGAGGAGAGGAGCCCCGAGATCATGGAGGGTAACCGGGACGATATCGCTGCCGGCGCCGCTCCTAACGGCCGCCAATTCCCCCCACACGCCCGCTGCGCTGTCAGCATATGCCAGCGACGTTCCCTGTCGCCTCTCACGGCTCCTGCTCCAGTAACGCGGGAAGCGGGGGGTTTGAGCGTGCCGCTTCCCACACAGCACTGCCGGAGGGGGGGCTCTCTAAAGCACAGGGGAGGGGGGAGAGAGAGTCAGGAGACTCAGACAGAGCCCCCGCCGGGTCCGCAGCTCGGGGGGGTGGAGGGGTGGTCAGGAGAGAGGGGGCATGACACAGAAAGAGAGACACACATACACACAAACACTGACTGACACACACAAGCACACACACACAAACACCGACTGACACACATATACACACACACACTGACTGACACGCACGCACTGACACACACACACACACAGACACGAGGAATTCACGCTTATTGCAAATACGGGATGTGTGCCAAGCACGCACGTTCTAAGTCCAAATTTATTTGCGTTGTCAATGAAATTGTATTTTGATTTTTAATTAAAACATCACAAACACAATTTCTGTGACAAAAGTCAAAGAAGTTTCACTTACTATGCGCGTGCACAGCACACACAGCTTTTTTTATTCAGTTACGTGCTATGGAGCTTTCGCTTTTGTTTGTTTTTTGTCCATATGTATGTGTATATATACATAAAACACACCTATATCTATATACACACACAGACATACACATATTTATATCTCCGCCAATAGAAATCTTAGGGCCCAGGACATATTAAAGGAGCAGCCGCCGCCCCCCCCCCCCCTCGATTAATCCCCCCATCTCCCCCTTGTAATCCCCACACCGCAAAGCGTAGTTTGTGTTCCTTAGCGGTGGGAGAACGAGATATTGGGAGAGACAAAGGGGGAGGAAGGAAAGAGAGGAGAAGGGGAAAGAGAGGAGAAGGGGAAAGAGAGCGAGCGAGAGCAAAGGAGATCGAGCGGGGGGAGAAGAGACACAGAGAGAGACACAATATTGAATTGGTCAGCAAATTCCAGAGGTAAAATGGAGTTAACAGATGGTGTTTTGAGTAGAGAGTAAAATACAGAGAGGAGGCAGCGTGGGCTAGACTCGTGAGTGTCCATTACATAGGAAAAGTAGCTTTGTTTAGCCAGGGAGTGGGAACAGTTGAAACCAGATAGATTACATTTGTAGGGGAGGGTGTAAGAGAGTATGAGATTTCCTCTAGGGGCACTCAGAGGAGCGAGTGCAAAAGCAAAGAATGCGTGTATGGCAGTTTTGCCAAGGTCTGGGGATAAAAGGGTGAGAATGGCAGAGAAGTGGGGCATGTAGAGCATGACAGGAAGATTGGGCAAAATTCTAGTTCATGACAAGATCTTCGAGGCCAGTAGAGTAGCAGAGAGGAGAGGGAGGACAGCACAGTGGAGTTGAGACGTTAGCTTAATGAAACGCTGGTCTCTGCAGAACTGAGGGGTAAATGGAGGTGAAGAAAAGGAGAATTGAGAGAGAGAGTAAATGGGATGAAGTGATGGTCAGAGAGAGGAAAGGGGAGAAGAGAGAAATTAAGAGAAGCTTCTGCATTATCTTCGCATTGAGCGTCTGAGAGCACAGGCAGAATACAAAGGTCCAACAGTGGAAGGAGCCCTTGAAAAACTGTTCTGTTTTTCCAAATGTATTTCCAACCTTTATACTCGTGTGGGACATATTGCTCTTGTAACTCTGCTGCGTGGGGTTTGTTACAGAATAATCAGCAGGCATAGGGGCTTTCTATGAGAGGCAATTAACCCTGAATATTCCCTAAAGGTGACCATACTACTTGTAACAAGATAACGTTTGATTACCCCAAAGGATGTTATGGTACTCACCATCGACAGAAAATGAAACTATTTCACTCTTTATTGTGGTTAGATGGGCCTCAGTGTTTGGTTCTTCTTTCTCAGACTTAATCTCTAACCTCTCTGGTACAATCACTGGGAAACCTGCCAACAAGAAAAGGAAAATCCATCATGTAAAGCTGGGAGTGGGAACTCTTCTTGTGATATCACTATACAGAAATACTGTATACTGATTCCTAAGGGGAGGGGATAGGTAATTGATTGTACTTTATTATTAACCGAGTGCTGAAAACATGTTGGAGTTCATGGTGCTACCAATGTTCAAACCTCAATAATGATAATACTCTCAATATAACCTTAGTGTAAAACCAAAACACATGATTTGTTTATAACATGTAGCTTATAATTGTATCCATGCTTTAATATTATTTTCCTTAATATTGTAGAAATTTCTGTCCATTTAATAAATTCAATGAATAAAGGGAGTACATACTTACCACCAACTGGAAATGAATCTATTTCACTCTTTATTGTGCTTAGATGAGCCTCAGTGTTTGGTTCTTCTTTCTCAGACTTAATCTCTAACCTCTCTGGTACAATCACTGGGAAATCTGCCAACAAGAAAAGGAAAATCCATCATGTAAAGCTGGGAGTGAGAACTCTTCTTGTGATATCACTATACAGAAATACTGTATACTGGTTCCTAAGGGGAGGGGATAGGTGATGAGTGTTTATACCCGAGTGCTGAAAACATGTTGGAGTTTATGGTGCTACCAATGTTCAAACCTCAATAATGATAACAATATTCTCAATATAACCTTGGACAAATCATGTGTTTGTTAATAAAACTTATTATTGTATCCATGCTTTAATGTTATTCTCCTCAATATTGTAGACATTTCAGTCTATTTTTAAAAGTAATTGAAGACAAGTGAGGATACAAGGTTACTTACCACCAACAGGAAATGAATCTATTTCACTCTTTATTAAGGTCACATGATCCTCAGCGTTTGGTTCTTCTTCCTCCAACTTAACCTCTAATCGCTCCGGTACAACCGTTGGAAAACCTGGCAATAAGAAAAGGAAAACCCATCATGTAAAGCTCGGATTTGGGGCTCTTCTTGTGATTTCACCTTCTCTGATATTGGTATAATGTAATACCCATTGTAAAGAAATGTTTACTATCCCTTCTGACAGAAATCGACAAATATAGTTGAAGACATATTACATTTTACCGGCTGGTAGATCAATAAAAGCATAAGATTAATTTGGGTGTTTGACTCATGTTAGCTATGGCACACCTGTGAGCACATGACCTGTATATGGGACAATGGTTAATACACACAGCTATCTAGCCAATTCACTTTTCTCCATGCATGATCCCTCAAACAAACATATCTCCCCTCAATCCATCCCAATATACCATCTGTCATGAAGGGCACACTTGTGAGCACGTGACACCAGGGTTAACACACACCACTAACTAGCTGCCTCACCTTTCTCCTTCGCAAGGTACTTCAAATCAGTTCATATTTACAGAGACTCCGTTACAATATATATTTAACCTGCTACCACCACCCCCAGAGAAATGTACGTACAGAGTCTCTGGTTTCTGTTTATTAAGGAAACGATACACCTAACCGTGCGCAGTAACAGAGTGGGAGGGAACACATATACGAGATGGAATGTCCAAATAATTGACATGGCGTCCTAAACAGTGGCTTTGGGATCTAGCCACCAGGAGGCGAAATCAGCAATTTTTGTTTGTTATGGAAGCCATCAAGTCTATCGATGGGTGACCACATCTTTGTACCATGTCCATGAATATTTGTGGACAACTTCCATTCTACCGCTAGGACAGTGTGTCTGCTCGAGAAATCTACCTTTATATTTTGGTTAGAAAAACAAGGTTGTATGGTGCTCTACAACAAAAAGCAGCAAGTGTGAAAATAACAAGCAAAGTCTTAGATGGAGTACCCCTCCAAGGAGAATGAGTGAGGCTAGGATATAATACTCCCAAAAGCACTTTAGATGTATAGCTGGAAAATGTAATCCCACAAGCACTGAGGTAAGGATAATACACACCTGCCGGTGTCCAGCATCAAAACATCATAGTAATAATATGGGGTATATAAACAATAAAAATCCTTGCAGCCACTGATGGAAAAGGAAAGTGGAATGAACCAATCCAAAACTCCCTGATGAAGAGACCCCTGTGGTTTCGAAACGCGTTGGAATAGACTGCGATTCGATTACCAAGTGAACAAGCACATCCTGAAGTCTATACTTTGTGAATTTGGATCGGTGAGGAGATTGAGGCGCGCGATATTCACTGTCGCGGGAGAGTGACGTCACAAATTTCCAAAACAGAGAGTCGGGCGGCTGCAGGCATGCAGTGATTCACCACAAGCCATCACCCTCACCATCTGAACTCGTTTCTGCCAAAGCGGACACTACCCAAGGGTACTAGAAGTGTATCCCAAGATCTACAAGTCATCAAGGTGTGATCAACCTTGATGACATCGCCCCGGAGACACCTGGTTGGCGTTTGGGTAACAATCCCTGAAATGCTGTTTTAAATCATCCTTAATGTACGCTTAATACTCACCTATATTGCACAATTGAACATTATAATTTTTTTTTGTTTCAAATTTTTTTTATTAGGCATTCATACAGTTTGCATTGTTACATACAACTCTTAGCCTAATACATTGTTTTTTCCTTTTTTGTGATAGGGGAGGAAAGTCTCAACACGCCCCCGACCTGTCTTCGTAGGCCGAAGGGGCTTGTGAGAGGGGGGTGGGGGGGAAAGCAAAAAAAGAAGAGATAAGAGGGGAGGGTGGGGAAGGGGGGGGGATCCCATTCTCCTCAGTTTCTCATTAAGGTTTTAGCCTATATCTTTTCTATGGCGGGTTAGGGGTGGGGTGTTTTTAATCTGCTGCTTGGGTCAACCACGGTTCCCATACCTTATAGAAGGACACCGTTGTCCTTTTCAAGAATGCCGATAGCCTCTCCATCAGCATTACTTCCTGAATTCTCTTCTTGACTGTTTGCTTGGGGGGGGGGGGGGGAAGAGACACCTTCTTCCATGAGGCGGCCACCGCACACCTTGCCGCCGTATGAAGGAGATTCATTTTCTTGTTGATCGGTCAATGTTCTCTATTGGCCTGGCCAACAAGTAGGTCAGCGGATCAATGGGCACTGTGAGGTCTGTGACCTCTTTAATTATGGACTATATGGTTTCCCAATATTTCTGGATTTTCGGACACGTCCACCATATGTGAGCCATGTCTCCCTTTTGTCCGCAGCCTCTCCAGCATAGGTCGGAAGCCAGGGGGTAGATTTGATTTATTCTGACTGGAGTAAGATACCAGCGATACAGTATTTGATAAATATTTTCCTTGATTGTGGCACATATGGAAGTTCCTGAGGCTGATTCCCAAATACTTTCCCAGTTCTCTCGGTCTATAACTATATTCAATTCTGCTTCCCAATTCAGCATATAATCGTGGGTGGGTCTGTCGCCCTCTCCAACTCAGCGTAAATTTGTGTTATAAGACCTTTTTTGGTGGGCTGTCTCTCTGCACAGCCTTTCGAATCTGGTGAGAGGGGGAAATTCCAATGTTGGGGAGAGCGTTTGAATAAAGTGTCGAATTTGGAGGTACTTGAATACGTTCAGTCCTGCCATTTCATATTTGTTTTGCAATCTTTGATAGCTCAGGAACTGCCCAAAGCTCAGGAGGTCGGCAACTACCCTAATTTTCTTAACTGTGAATTGGTCAAATTGTCTTGGCTCACACCCAGGTGGGAATTTAGTGTTTTTGAGGATTGGGATGAGTTGAGATTTAGAGGTCGTGAGCTTGAATTTTGTCCAGATCTCCCAGGTGTGTCTCATCGGGCCTAATTTGAGTTTACAAGTCTGCATGTCTTCCCTACTCAGGGACCAAAGGCATGCTGGCAGTGAAGACGTGCCGGCGTATTGAGATTCTATATCCAGCCAGCAATATTGGCCTGGGTCTGCGTTCCAGACTACTACCTGTCGCAGCTGGATGGCTTGACAGTATCTAATAATATCCGGGACTCCGAGGCCCCCTCTCCCCCTTGAGGCAAGCAGAACCGCTCTGGCGATTGTAGGTTTTTTACCCTGCCAAATAAAGTGAAAGATTTGTTTTTGGACATTCTTTAATTCTGAGCCAGGGATGTGGACCGGCAGAGTCTGGAAGTAGTATAACAATCTGGGGAGTATGTTCATTTTAACTGAGATCATCCTCCCAATCCATGATATTTGGTATCCTTCCCATTTATCTAGGTCTTGTTTGATTTTCTGAAATAGGGCCGGGTAGTTATGCTCGATATCTGTACTCCCAGGTATTTGATACAAGAGGAACTCCACCTGTAGTTAAAATTTAGCTTAAGGAGTTTCACCTCTGGCTCGGGCAGGTTTAAATTCAATGCTTCGGATTTATCGCTATTAATTTTGTATCCTGATATTTGTCCGAAGTCTCGGAGATCTTTTTGGTGGTTGGGGAGGGAAATTTGGGGGTTGGAAAGCGTTAAGATGATATCATCCGCGAATAGTGATATCTTATATTGCTTATGTCCAATTGCGACTCCTTGGATGTCTACATTGTTCCGAATTGTAGCTGCCAGGGGTTCGATAGTGAGTGCAAAGAGGAGAGGGGACAGCGGGCATCCCTGTCTTGTACCGTTTTCAATGTTAAATCTCTGGAGGCTGCCCCCTGGTAGTTTTACCATTGCTGACGGGTCTTGGTAGAGTCTGTGGACCCCTTCTAGGTATGCGTCTTTGAAGCCAAATTTGTGCATGGTGTGATCTAGGAAGAACGCCTTCTCTGCGTCTAAGCTTAGAAGTATTGCTTTGGTGCCTGTGAGGTGGACATGGTCTATGATATTGATTATCTTACCAGTGTTGTCTGAGGCTTGCCTGCCTGCGACAAATCCTACTTGATCTATATTTATGATTCTCGGTAAGATAGGGTTTAGCCTATTTGCTAGTATTTTGCTATATAGTTTGAGGTCATTGTTGAGGAGGGAGATTGGACGATAGCTTCCACATTAAATCGGGTCTCTGCCTTCCTTATGAATAATCGCTAGGTTAGCAAGAGACATTGAGGTAGGGATTGGGTTCCCTTCCATAAAATGGTTGAACATTTTTAATAGATGCGTGGATAGTATTGGTAAGAACCTCTTGTAGTAGACATTGGTGAAGCTGTCAGGACCAGGGGACTTGGAGAGTTTGAGCACCTTGACCGCCTCTTCCAGTTCCTCTTTTGTAATCTCAGCGTTGAGGACTGTGTTTTCCTCCTCTGTTAAAGTTGGGAGGTGGCAACAGTCTAGATATTTCTTTATGGATTCTGATGCTATTGGTTCAGGTCGGGAAGGAGAGGGTGGGGTAAAGATCCGCTGGGACAGGATCAGCGGATAGGAGATAGTAGTGATTAGGTCCAATTTGGAACCTAACAACAAATCGCCCGGTCCGTGAGCGACCGGCATTTGGGCAATTGTGCCCTTCGGGGGTGGTTCCGGCGTCAACAACCGGAGGCCATCAGAGGGGTCCAGACCCTTTGGTGCCTTTACTAAGCACTTTCCCCTCCTTTTCCCGTATTATCATTTCAATTTCCCAATGTACCTTCTTTGGGATTGTAGGGAAAAGGGGGGGTGACAGGGGGGGGGTGACAGGGGGGTGTGACAGGGGGGGGAGTGACATGGGATGGGAGAGGGAAGAGAGTGGTAGAGGGGGACATGGTAGGGGAAACAGATTCAAAATCCTTTAACATTTCTTTTCAACCTTGGATTCTGCAACAATCAACAATATTTAACAGTTTTGTTCCATCTATCGCATGGAATGAATCTTCCAGGTAGGGAAGTTAATACAACACCCTCTTGTCCCTTGAGTCTGGGGTGACAACATAAATAACAGGAAGGTCAGATTGTTTCGGGAGTTAAACAAACATTATAATTTTTAATGCACTAGGAGCGTTGTGCGCTGTGTTTTTGTGTTTTTTTCTCTGCTAGATGGCGCACCTCCCCTGCAGTCCTACTCTGACTCTCACTCAAGTGATTCTACTACCGGCTAATACTTGAAGGCCGCAGCCGCATACCATCTCCCGCCGCCGTATTCCTTCTCCAGTCGCATATATCATCTCCCCCTGCCGCCTGTTAATCACCGGTTCGGCGAACGTCAGAAATCCTAAGAACAGGTTCGCACGAACCGGTGCGAACTGGCTGAATCCCACTCACACGCCCCCTCCCTTAGTAGCCAAGCCCCCCGGCCCCAGCTCTAATATTTTTGCTGGACAGTCGAGGGAAACTTAGAATGTCCATAATCTGGGAGGGGAGTCACATTGGAAGGTCAAAATAGTTTAGTTGACCTACAAATCCGCAGCAGAATGTCAAGTAAACGTTTTTTTGTGCTATATGGTACCGTTTGTGAGATTTCGATGCTTCTGACATACAAACAAATGGAATACAACTTAGAATTATAGTATAGATACTCACTTAATAAGCGTGGATCCATGCTGGCAGTGGGCAGTGCTCCGCTGTCCATGCTGGCAGTGGGCAGTGCTCCGCTGTCCATGCTGGCAGTGGGCAGTGCTCCGCTGTCCATGCTGGCAGTGGGCAGTGCTCCGCTGTCCATGCTGGCAGTGGGCAGTGCTCCGCTGTCCATGCTGGCAGTGGACAGTGCTCCTCTGTCCATGCTGGTAGCGGGCAGTGCTCCTCTGAAGGTGCTGAGATAGGACGGTCCTTGATTTAGATTTGGTGGATGCCAGCTGTACCTGTATAAAAGAGAAAAAATGTAATTAGTACGATCTGTTTTATTGGATAAATATACAGCATTTAGTATTTAGTATGAGCTTTCACACCTAAAATTATTAGCACAAAACAACCCCAAAGGAGTCAGAGAGATAGTGACACCAACACACATATCTGGTCCATCCTCAAACAGGAACCTAATTTAAAACATTACAAAATACATTAATGGCTCAGGATTGCTATAACATAACCATCTAGTATAAAGAGTCAGGGATCAACAGCTATAAGAATAGCAATGCCCTCCTAGTACAACATAGTAACACACTGTACAGCGCTATCGTATAAATAAAAAAGCAGATACATCTGGTGCTCCCGTTTGGCATCAGAGAGACTTCGATGTATGTGTGTATGTATGTATGTATGTATGTGTGTGTGTGTGTGTATGTATGCAGTGGTTGACAAATCACCAAAAAATCTACTTGCCACACAAAAAAATCTACTCGCCACCTAGTACCAAACGTGTGCTGCTTGGGCCAATATTTACTCGCCCGGGGGTTAAATCCACTCGCCCGGGGCGAGCAAATGTATAGGTTTGTCGAACACTGTATGTATGTATGTATGTATGTATGTATGTATGTAT
Source organism: Ascaphus truei (assembly GCF_040206685.1). Classification (NCBI taxonomy): domain Eukaryota; kingdom Metazoa; phylum Chordata; class Amphibia; order Anura; family Ascaphidae; genus Ascaphus; species Ascaphus truei. The sequence goes on from NC_134504.1 coordinate 8,794,825, forward strand.
GTATGTATGTATGTATGTATGAGACCTGTGGGGAGAAAAGGGAAGGGATTTTAACCCCTGCTCTGCTTAAAATGATAGGTTGATAGCAGTGCTACATCCAGGATAGTTTATAACCAGACAGACGCACACACAGACACACACCCCCCAGGCGCCGCTAGAGTCAGCGGGGGAGCGGAGCGAGCGCCCGGGACACAGCGGGGGACTCTCACCACCCATAGGCCGCTCCCTCACCCGGCGCACTCACACCCCCCCCCCCACAGAGCACGCGGCTCTCCCTCCCCCCCACACACACAGAGCAAGCTCTCTGCGGCTCTCCCCTCACACAGGCCACTCCCCGTCGCCGAGGCCGCTCCTCCGGCTGTCTCCGCCTCTCCCCGCCAGAGGCCCAGCACCTCCTCACCGGAGCGTCTCAGCCTCTCCGCGGAGGAGCCCGAGGAGGAGGAGGGCGGCCGGGACCCGCGCGGCCGTGTGCAAGGTGAGTAAACGCAGGGGAATGGGTTATTTACTGCGTCCCTGACTCCCCCTGCCCTTTGCCCCCCCTACCCTCCCTGCCCTTTGCCCCCCCTACCCTCCCTGCCCTTTGCCCCCCCCCAACCTCCCGCCCTTTGCCCCCCCTACCCTCCCTGCCCTTTGCCCCCCCCCAACCTCCCGCCCCCTGCCCCCCCTGCCCTCCCTCCCAATGCCCTTTGCCCCCCCTGCCCTCCCTCCCCCCCCCTGCCATTTTCCCCTTTGCCCCCCTGCCCTTTGCCCCTCTGCCCTTTGCCCCCCTGCCCGTTGGCCTCTTGCCCCCTCCCTCCCCTCTTGCCCCCCCTGCCCTCTTGCCCCCCCTGCCCTTTGCCCCCCTCCCTCCCCTCTTGCCCCCCCTGCCCTTTGCCCCCCTCCCTGCCCTCTTGCCCCCCTCCCTCCCTGCCCTCTTGCCCCCCTGCCTCCCTGCCCTCTTGCCCCCCCTGCCTCCCTCCCTGCCCTCTTGCCCCCCTCCCTGCCCTTTGGCCCCCCCGCCCCTCCCTGCCCCCCTCCCTGCCCTCTTGCCCCCCTCCCTGCCCTTTGGCCCCCCCGCCCCTCCCTGCCCTTTGCCCCCCCGCCCCTCCCTGCCCTTTGCCCCCCCCGCCCCTCCCTGCCCTTTGCCCCCCATTTGCCCCTTCCTGCCCTTTGCCCCCCCCCGTCCCTCCCTGCCCTTTGCCCCCCGTCCCTCCCTGCCCTTTGCCCCCCGTCCCTCCCTGCCCTTTGCCCCCCGTCCCTCCCTGCCCTTTGCCCCGCCCCTCCCTGCCCTTTGCCCCGCCCCTCCCTGCCCTTTGCCCCGCCCTTTGCCCCCCTGCCCCTCCTTGCCCCCCCGCCCCTCCTTGCCCTTTGCCCCCCCCGCCCCTCCTTGCCCTTTGCCCCCCCCGCCCCTCCTTGCCCTTTGCCCCCCCCCGCCCCTCCTTGCCCTTTGCCCCCCCCCCGCCCCTCCCTTTTTAGTGAAATATATATATATATATATATATATATGCAAATATAGCTGTATGCTCATCTGCATGTCTTAGGCAGGTCTGCAACCCCGCCTTTCCCCATTATCACCCAACATACAGCACTTCCACTGCAGCAAGGGATTCTGGGAAATGACATGCAAATGAGCACACAGTGTCACTTTTTGCCTCAATAACCATATTTAACATGGTTATATATATATATATATATATATATATATATATATATATATATATATATATATATATATATATATATATACACATATATACACAGTGGTCGACAAATCAACAAAAAATCTACTCGCCGAACAAAAAAATCTACTCGCCACCTAGTACCAAACGTGTGCTGCTTGGGCCAATAGGAGCTCGCCACGATGTTAAATCCACTCGCCCGGGGCTTGCAAATGTATAGGTTTGTCGAACACTGTATATATATATATATGCCTGTGTAAGCTAAACCCAATTATACCACAGCAAAGGGTCCACTTGCACCTAGATACCCTTATTGGTTAATCTAAGAATCCTAAAAGTATCAGGCAAATTTTCAAATATATAGTCCACTTCTTGATATGAATAAATTTTCGGAGACATTACAAGAACTAACCCGGTGAACACGCAAAAAAAAAAAAGTGTGTGTGTATATATATATATATATATATATATATATATATATATATATATATATACATACATATACACACTTTTTTTTTTTTGCGTGTTCACCGGGTTAGTTCTTGTAATGTCTCCGAAGATTTATTCATATCAAGAAGTGGACTATATATTTGAAAATTTGCCTGATACTTTTAGGATTCTTAGATTAACCAATAAGGGTATCTAGGTGCAAGTGGACCCTTTGCTGTGGTATAATTGGGTTTAGCTTACACAGGCATTTTCCCTTAAAGCTGCAGTTCAGGCTTTTAAAAAAAATAAAAAAAATATATATATTTTTTTTTACTTCAATAGTTTAATGTGGCCAATCTCTACTTACCAAAAGAACTGCATAGCTGCTGGTCAATTCGTTATCCGTCTATTGATTGGCAAAGTTTGGCGACATCTTTAAATATGGGGAATGTATTTCCTCTGTTTCTGTCCCTCAGTGGAAGCTCATGAATATTCATGAGCACTATTGCACTGACATATGCATGAGGGAGGGCAGGGCTCACAAAGGGGTGTGACAGGACATGAAGGGGCAGTGCCTTAGTAAATGGCTGTTAAAATAGAATACAAGAAAATTGGTCTTTCAAACTTGTTTTTTTAAAAACAGAAAATGCTAAAAGTATTTTTTCTTATTACAGAACTGATTTATTAAAAAAAAAACACATGCAGGATATTGCCTGAACGGCAGCTTTAATGGGAATATATATATTATAACTTCGCAGGCAACAGACTTACACATTAATAACATGAGAGCGCTTTAGATGTTTTAGAATTAGAGGCCGGAAGCAGCACCCACAATATATAGCAATCCTGCCACAGTGACAGATATAACAGCCTGACACCCAAGTGACCATAGAGGATAACAGCCCAGGTATATCTGCAGGGTACCTTGCAGTTAGGAGGGGGGTCCCCGGCGGTTAGGGGGGCTCTGGTCTCTCCTCTGCTGCAGTCACAGATCCGGGTCACTGCTATTTTTCTAATGTTCTGATTTCCCAGGAAGTGGAAACACTGACCACATCCGGGTCACAGATCTATGTCCTATTGTGCATGCTCAAACGCAGGGGATCATGGGAGTTGTAGTTTTTATAGTTCAATACAGTTTAAGAGGCACATACTGTGTAGATTAGAAACATTTTCCAGAAACTGTGCTAGGGAAAGTCTATCACAGGCAGGGCTGGGGCAGCACAGGCAGGGCTGCTGGTTTTGTCTGTGAAGTGCAGGTTGCACTGATTTTACCATTTATTTTCCAAGTTCCAGCTGAGACCATAACAAGCCCCCTTCTCCCCACACAGAGCCCCCCCCCTGCTCCCCACATAGAGCCCCCCCCTGCTCCCCACACAGAGACCCCCCCCCTGCTCCCCACACAGAGACCCCCCCCCCCCCCCGCTCCCCACACAGAGCAGAGCCCCCCTCTCCCCACACCCCCGCTCCCCACACAGTCCCCCCTGCTCCCCATAAAGAACTCTATCCCCGCTCCCCACACAGAGCCCCCTTGTTCCCCCACACAGAGCCCCCCCCTCCCCCACACAGCCCCCCCCCCCTCTCAGAGCCCCTCCCTCTCCCACACAGAGCCCCCCCCTCCCCCACACAGAGCCCCCCACAGCTTGTGAACTTTATATTAACCCTTTTCCGTAGGCAGGTCATGTGCTCACAAGTACATGACATATTTTAGACTAGGGGTGCGCAAACTGGGGGGCACAAGAGCCACTTGAAAGACACCCTGCATCTCTTTAAACAAATCTTTTATAAGGCCTCGTTCAGGGTGCCAGCTGCAGGAGTTGGAGGGAGGGCGGGCGTGCTGCAGTCTGCTGGGCGCTTAGTGCTTATCCTCCCAGCAGACTTTTTTCAGAGTTGAGGGGGCGGGGCTACACACGGCAGGTTAGGGATCCAAGTTGCAGTCATGAAATCATTCTCAAGAATGATTTCATTGGCTGCCGAGGTCCCAGTGACGTTGCTGCAGCTTCAAAAAACTAAATTTTCGTTTATTGAAACTGTAGCCAGCGTCAACTCCGGGCTTCGGAGACAGGGCAGCTGCTACCCTGACAACCATTATTCAAATTGAATACTTTGTGTCCCACGGCAGCTCGCCCTCCCTCCGAAGCCTGCACCCTGAACGAGGCCTAAAGCCTTTGACGTGATTTGGCAATTTTCTCCTATCTCTTGGTCTGTGTCAATAAAGTTTCCCCCTTGCTGTTGTGGCCGATCTTGTTGTTCCTGTGCACGCGCGGGTGCCATCTTGGATTTCGAGAACCGGAGAGGCAGCTTTCAAGCGGTAACGGGACACTGAGGGGGTCGGTGGCTTCTTATCTTTTTTAGGGGGAGGTATCCCTGTAGGTTCCGCTGGCGGGGGGAGGTCTTTTCAAGAAATGTCAGCCGATTTGGAGGGCTAAATCATCCGCAATCGTAGCGGAGTCCACGGAGCTCCTTCAGAGTACTCCCATCCTCCTTTACGCTGCATGCGTGCCCCCCTATATTGTATTTTTAAACCCAAACCATACCTTCATTAACCCCTCAAGCACCAGATGGATTGAAAAACATAATATCTAATGATATTATCATGACAGAGGCATTAACCCCTTACCTACCAGTGATACAGAGGGGGGGGAGGGCAGGGAGAGAGGGTTTGGAGGGGATAGAGAGGCAGGGGTGGGGGGATAGAGACAGGGGTGGGGGGATAGAGAGACAAGGGTGGGGGGGAGAGAGAGATAAGGGTGGAGGGGAAAGAGACATGAGTTGGGGGAGACAGTAATGGTGGGGGGGAGAAAGAGGTGGGATAGAGGGGGAAAAGAGACTGGGGAGAGAGGGTTGGGAGGGGCTAGAGACAGGGGTGGGGGGAAGAAACGGGTGGGGTGTAGAGAGAGAGACGGATGGGGATGAGAGAGACAAGGATGGAGGGGAAAGAGACATGAGTTGGGGAGACAGTAATGGTGGGGGGAGAAAACTGGGGAGAGAGGGTTGGGAGGGGATAGAGAGACAGAGGGTGAGAGAGAGACGGGCGGAGTGTAGTGAGAGACGGATGGGGAGGAGAGAGGCGGGGAGAGAGACAAGGGTGGAGGGGAAAGAGACATGGGTTGGGGGAGACAGTAATGGTGGGGGGAGAGAAGTGGGTGGAGAGAGGGAGGTGGGGTGCAGAGTAAGAGGTGGCTGTGAGAGATTAGGGGGAAAGAGAAGGGTGGGTAGTAGAGAGATATAGAGGGAGGTGAGGGTGACATGAACTTACAATGTTAACGTTCTGTTATTTTCCTCTTTGATATTCTTCTTCATGTTTATTAAGCTCCATGATAATCATGAAGTGAGGGCTGGACTTCATCTCTCAAAACCTGGATGATGTGAAGACGCTGCATGCGTCATGACAACAACACGACTCAGCTGAAGCGATTTGCGCACTGCGGACTCTGCATTATCTTCTCATTATATGACACACAGTGGTGCACCTTGTGGGATTCAGAGGCTTTGGCTCCTAAAACAGTGGGGCGATCGAACTCCTGAGCCCATCAATGATCTCTATATTGAACTAGAAGCCACAGTTGCGTTTGCATAGATTAACTGATAGTACACCAATGATCCATTACAAGGATACTGGGTGTCTCTGCAGCAATTCAATATTTAAGCCTACCTATGTGCTAATTAGTGACTAAACTGAAATAGTGCTAACTTTGTTGCTACAAGTGTACAGATCAGTGTATCTAAATCACTAATGCTAGCACAGGATGCAAACTCTACCTAAGTGATAGATGACACTATCCAACACTAAGGAGTAAAGAATATATCACAAAAACGGAGCGAGCGAAAAGACCTCAAATATTGCACTCAAACTGCTTAATACTGAACTTTTACTACATTTGCATTTACAAAGGGTATGTGGAAAGTAATATAAATCGTAACTTTTAGTCAAATAGCCTATAAAACCCCAATACATAGAGTATAGTCGGGGAAGTCAAAATATCCTTGGAACAATTAGAGAACAGTCCCTCTTACGTTTACAATAGACACATAGTAGCACCGCAGATAAGCTGCAGTCACACAAAAGTAACAACAACATTAGTCAACACAAATCAGTGTATTAGGGGTAACAACCAACACTGATCCTTGTTTCTATATAATAAATACAATGTAACCATGTATTTGTAATCATAAGTGCTACAGGTAGTTTGAGCGCAAACCCAAATCAATTAATAAAAATTAGTGTAAACAACACAGTGTGTAAGTGATGTAAAGAACAAATCTATGTCACCAAGGAAAGATGCAGCTGGTGTTCAGGAGTTTCACAACACCTCAAAAGACGTCATCAAAAGTAAACAGCAGGACTTCCGGTATGGCGCCAGGGCTGTGAGGACGCACTGAGAAGAGCTCCGCTGGCCCGCCGGGGAAAACCGCTGTAACCGCGAGAAAATAGCCGGCAAAAATCAGTCAGAATTTAAAGGGACAGGCACCCCAACAAGCGGAGGCACCTGCATGGAGAAATATCTCTCCAAAACTGCACAGATGGCCCCAAAACAGCAGCAACAGCGCCAGGACAAGGGAGAGAGAAGGAGAGAGACACAGAAAATGGCCGACAGCCACGAGGCTCAGGCAGGAGAATCCAGCCAGAACGGGGAAGCAGACAAGCAGGCACAAACAAGGTCAGAGCATGAAAGTATTGCAAAGGCTGTAGCAAGAGAAACTCTCCCCCAATTTGATAAAAAAATTGACAAAATAAAAACATCCATAGAAGAGCTGAAAAATGAGCTGTCAGCACACACCCCAAGAGTGGAAGAGGCTGAAACAAGAATTAGCACTATGGAGGACGAAATGTCTGACGTGCATCAAGCACTAGAAACAATGCGGAAAAAAAACTGCATATTAGAGGAAAAAGTAGACGACCTTGAAAACCGGTCCCGACGAAACAATATAAGACTGATAGGAGTACCTGAATCAATAAAACAGCACCAGCTCATAGAGTTCTGCGAGAAATGGATCCCAGAACATCTTGGACTATCCGCAGACAATGCAATAAAGATAGAGAGAGCGCACAGAATGGGTGCTGCAAGACAAGACCAAGAAACTAAACCTAGAGCAATAATAGCAAAGATTCTCAACTTTGATGACAAAGTCAGAATTATCAAAGCTTTCAAGGAGACGGACCAACTGACATTTGAGAACAAGAGAATAATGATTTTTCAGGACTATTCGGCCACGGTCTCACAAAAAAGGAGAGAATTTAGCAGGGTATGCACCACTCTCTACAAGCAAAAACGGAAATTCGCATTGATTTACCCAGCAACTCTAAAAATATACACCGACACAGGGGTGAAAACCTTCACATCCCACGACCTGGCGGAAAAGTACGTGACAAAGACGACAATCCCCAGGAACGCAGAGGAGGACCGGAATGACACAAGAGACGATGACCGCTAAAGTGGACAGATGCAGAGCCCAAGATTACATTTTACTTGAAAGAGACTGAATTAAGACATTTGTCCCGTGTCCCATGATAAAAGATAAAAAAAAAAAAGTGAATGTATGGGGGTGTGCAAGAACATAAGCATAAGTGTGGCCCAAGAAGGGGTATGAACAAGCATAGAGTGAGTGACAGTACATAGGGATATATATAGATATCTGAATGTGTAACTGATATTAACCCGCAAAGGAATGCTTGCTGGAATGGATGCAAGGGAGTGACCAAACCGGGAGGGGGGGGGAGATAGAAAGATACAACAGGGGAGGGAGAGACAAGAACGCCTCAGGCAAGAGAATGGAGGGGGGGGGGAAAGAGGGAAGGGGAGGAAAGGGACACGAGGGGGATGAGAGGGGGGGGAGAGAGGGGGAGTGGAGAGAAGGGGGGAGGAGAGAAGAGAGAGGGAGGAGGGAGGGGGGGGAGGATGATGAAGAAAGGGAGGGGCAAGCGAAAAAGAAAGAGAGGTCAAAACAAAAAAGCATAAAAACATAACAATGTGATTGTGATTGTCATGCAATAACCTGAAAGTTCTTTTTTTTATCCTATTGTGTTCTTATTGAGTTAAACCTACAGTAGACTCCTGGTATCGCAACGGGGAGAAAGCAGCATAGTCAGAACAAGAAGAGATAAAGACAGATAACGGACAGAAACAGACAACCTAACAGCAAGAAAATAACCGATCCCCAAGGGGGACAGAGACGGGCAACCACGACACTGATGTAAGGTATACAGCTACACAACCACATGAACATACAAACAATGAGACCAAGAGAATAGCGGGAAGGAGGGCGCACACACACACACATGCCACAACAATAGAAGCACTCATAACATCAGCAAGAAACGTAAGGAGACGAACAAGAGGGAAACATAGACATACAGACACCTTAATATACGGCCAAAGATAGGAAGAAACAAGGACAAAATAGCCAAGGGACAGGGACACAACAACAAAACCGAAACAAAAGAATAAAACAAAAAATGACACACAACAGAACAAAAAAAAAAAAAAAAAAAAAAAACTATACGAAAATAGCCTAAAGAGAAAAAAAAAAAAAAAAATACAAAATAAAATAGTAAATATACCCCCCGGCGGGGACAAGGAGACTAAAGTGCATACACAAGGAGACACACAAGAGGGTAGAAAGTACACCTCTGGAAAAAAGTGAAGTCCAGAAAAGAAAGGAAAGTTAAAAGTTTAAACAGTTAAAAGGTTAAAAAAAGTTAGAAGTTCTAATACAGAAAAGCAGGCAGAGATCATGTTGACAAGCCAGGCTAACAAAAACATAAAAGAGTGTTGGGAACAAGTAGAAAAGAGAGAAAAAACCCAGAATATCATAATTAACAGGAAACAAGAGAAAGCAAACGATGACATACATAGAGGACACAGAACAGACTTAGACACAAAATGCATACTCGAATAATAACATGGAATGTGAAAGGGCTTAACAACCCAATAAAACGCAAAAAAGTATTAAGCTACCTAAAAAAACAAAAAGCAGACATAGCATTCCTGCAGGAGACGCATCTAAATTCAAAAGAAAGCAATAAACTACAAAGAGATTGGGTAGGACACAGCATTTTCTCCCCGGCAATAGGAAAAAAAGCAGGAGTGGCCATACTCATAAATAAAAATCTCCCCCTAGAAATAATCAACACAGAGAGAGACAGTGAGGGAAGATTCATAGTAGCAGAGGTCAGAAGTGGAGGAATAGACTACCTCCTAGGAAATGTCTATGGACCAAATGACCATAAGACGGAGTTTTTCCAAGAAACTATAAACAAGATACTAAAATACAAACATAGAAACCTAATACTGGGGGGGGACTGGAACGCAATACAGGACAAGTTCCTAGACAGATCAAATCACAACGATAGCATGCCCAAAGACAGCGCCCAAACCAAAAATATGGAATTGATTAAAACAGCACTAGGGATAGTAGACGGATGGAGAACGCTCAACCCACTGGAGAGGGACTTCTCCTTCTACTCCAATGCACATAATTCATTTTCACGAATCGACGCAATATTACTAACACCGAACCTACTAAACAAAATAACACACATAGACATGGGAGAGATAATTATATCTGACCACGCAATGGTACGCCTAGATCTAGATATGGGACTGGGCAGAGCAAGCCCAAACACCTGGAGATTCCCAAATTACCTAAGCAATAACGAAGACTTTGTGAACTACTTAAGGAGAGCCTGGGAGAGATTTGACAACACAAACCAAGAACACAGAGCAAACCCCATACTCTACTGGGAAACATCAAAAGCGGTAATTAGAGGGGACATTATGGCATATGTATCCAGAAGAAAGAAACAGGCAACACAGGAATTCTGTAAGGCCAGTAAAGAACTAAGCGAGGCATTCAAAATATTCAAAACAGACCCAACACCCCAAAACAAAGAAAACTATAGCCAGAAAAAATCCACATGTGAGGTATGGCTAGAAAAAAAAGAACTAGGGAAAAAAATCAGTAAAAGAAGCCAAATTTTTCCGACACGGTAATAAGACGGGTAGACTCCTGGGAAATCTTATGCGTAACTACAGGCCAACTGCGCCCATCACTAAAATATATGATAAGACAGAGATAATCACAGAAGCAAAAAAAATAAACGAGGTGTTCAAAGAATACTACAGCAAACTGTATAGGGACGGACAAATAAATACAGAAGCAAGAGATATATTTTTTAAAGATATTAAAATACCTAAAGTAAGTCAAGAAGAAATAGATAGTTTAAACTCCCCTATCACTCAAAAAGAGATAAAGGACACAATCCAAAACCTAAAAAACTGCAAGGCCCCAGGTCCAGATGGCATGTCAGGGGAATACTACAAACTCCTAAAAGAAAACTTGATAGAACCATTACAACATCTATATCACAAAGCCCTTAAAGACGCCACGTTTATGCAAACAAGTGAAACAGCCCACATAATGCTAATACACAAACAGGGCAAGGACCCCCTAAGACCAGAATCGTATAGACCAATATCACTGATCAATCAAGACGCAAAAATATTCACCAAAATTATGGCAGATAGGTTAGCGAACATTCTTCCATCCTTGATACACCCTGACCAGTCGGGATTTGTCAAAGGAAGATCCGCAGTGAAAAACATCAGAAAAGTACTAGCGGCAATAGAGTGGGTCAGACTACACAAGATAGAGAATACAGCCCTAGTAACAATCGATGCCGAGAAAGCATTCGATAACATAATGTGGGAACATGTGTTCTTTGTGATAGATAAATTTGGATTCAAGGGAAACTTTAATAACATGTTAAAGGCAATGTACAACACCCCAAAGGCTAGAATAATAGCAGCAGGACACCTATCAAGCCCATTCCAACTATACAGAGGGACACGCCAGGGGTGCCCGTTGTCACCCCTGCTGTTCAATCTAGCTATAGAGCCTCTGGCTATCTACCTGAGACAAATGAAAGACTTTAAGGGGATAAAGATAAACAAAACAGAATTGAAACTATCAATGTTCGCTGACGACATACTAATGTTCATGACTAACCCAGACGAATCAATCAAAAAGGTCCTACAACAAATAGAGACATTCGGGTCATTCGCAGGCTTTAAAATAAATATATCTAAAACAGAAATGATGTACATCAAAAAAAACCCAGATACTAGGTCACCATATAATTTCCCTATAAAAGTAACAAAAAAACCCATCAGATACCTAGGGATAATGCTGGAGGCAGAAATTTCCAGACTATACGAGAATAATTTTAAACCTATCATAAAAAAAATAGTACAGGAACTAAAAAACTGGACGACACTACCCTTATCGCTATTTGGGAGAGCAAGTGCGATCAAAATGATATCGTTTGCCAGACTCCTCTATCCTATGCAGACTCTCCCCATGCTCCTCAAACATGAAGACAATACGGCAATAAATAGAGCGATGACAAAATTCCTATGGGGAAACAAGAGAAGCAGAATAGCTCTAAAAAAACTACAACTACCAAAGGAAATGGGGGGTATCAACCTGCCAAACATCAGGAACTATAACATAGCAAGCATAATGAGACATGTAGGAGACTGGATAAATGATACCAATCACTACTCCTCCCTAGAAATAGAAAAGGAGTTCTCTCCAGAGACCTCCCTGAAAGAGCTATTACATACTAAATGGGGAGATATCCCAGTGACACAAAGAAACAACATACTAATCAAAGATACTATAGTAACATGGAAAACGGTCAGAAAAAAGTTTAAATTGTCACATACAATCTCAAGATATCTACCAATTCAAGACAACCCCAAATTTATACCAGGGCATACCCAAACATCATTCCAGATTTGGAAACAAAAAGGGATTACTTGCCTAAAAGACGTGATTAACACAGACAAACAGGAATATATGACATTCCAGGAGCTCGCACAAAAATGGGACATCCCCCAAAACCTAATACATGCTTTCTCATATACACAGTTAATCAGTTTCTGCAAAAAGCTGACAAATCACAAAATCACAGTACTAAATAACAATAGAATAGACGACTATTTTAAAGCAAAAGAGCAGGACAAAAGTAAATTGTCAGAGCTATACAGCATTATCAGAGATCAAGACATAGAGAGCACACACGCCAACACACTCAAGGCATGGAAAAAAGATTTCCCAGAAATACAAAACATGGAACAGCTAATACAGGGCATACACAGGGTGCACAAGATCATACCGTCAGAGACATGGAGAGAAATGCAATACAAAATAACACATAGAGCATACATAGCATTTAAACGACAGATAAAGACCAGGACAGAGGACACCACGTTTTGCCCAAAATGCAAGACACCAAAGGCGGACCTTAAACACTGCCTCTGGACATGCATACATATATCTAGATATTGGGACCAAGTGCTAGACTATATGAAAACAAAATTAAAAGTCTCATGGACAAAGGACCCAATACCTATTATATTTGCAAATATAGAGAACTGGACGGAGGGCAAACAAATCAGCAGAGCAGTAACCAGACCCACAGAGATTATACTACTAGCGGCAAGAAAGACCATTATGATAAACTGGATACAAACACAACAGCCCTCAATGGAACAACTACAAGACACATTATACAAACTAATGACAATAGACAAACTGGAGACGTCCACAGACAGAAACAGAACAACGAAAGAGTTCCGCCAGAGATGGGACTGGTTCCTCGAGGAAAGAGACTCGCAGACAGGGGACAGTCTAGTTCAGGGTAAAGACTGGAGACAGAGGACGGAAAGGGGTGAACAAGACTAACACGACAAGTTAGGTTAGAATACAAGGTTAAAGTTTAAGGTTAATTAGATAGGAATCGAGCTGGAGTAAAACGTATACAAAAAGTGTAATACAAGTATGTAATGAGGGAAACAGACCCGGAGAAAACACAATCGCTCGCACTCAGAGCAAAAAAATGAATCCAAGCTTGAATTCAGAGTTAAGAAAAATGTATGATCAATATATGAAAAATATGTAAACAATATATGTGAACAATGTGCGACACAATGTACATGTAACAGCACAAACTTTTTCAAGTTGTTCGCCTGTATACTGAAAATGTACCCAATAAAAAAATATTTGTGAAAAAAAAAAAAAAAAAGTAAACAGCACAAAGAACTTCCCTCAGATGAAAATATGGTGATGGTCAAATAAGGAATCTGGTAGGATGCAGCAGGTACTCCCAAGATGGTATATAGGAAAGAGAGAAAAAATATATAGTGCAACACAATTTATTACACACAACACACAGCAGAGCGCGGAGATCATTACTCACATGCTCCCACAGCATTGTCCTGACGAAACCAACTATGGTGAAACGCTCCACGCAGTCGACCGGAAACCCTTGGATCCGCTGACACGCAACATCCGGAATCCCCTAGACGGAGCCGCGAGGTGTGTGTTTGGCGGGAGAAATCGTACCAAGGGAGACGAAAACTGCTCCAAGTCACAGCAGCCGGTGTCTATCGCGTTGATCAAATTGCCTGTACCATACTTATACCATGTGAGTGTATACCATCCTATACTTACCAATATAAAGTATTATAGTCTTTATACTTTAAAGTATTATAGTATTATAGTCTGCACTATCTCCGGTCTGTTCTCATTAGCAATACAATATAAGAAATAAAAAAAACTAAAAACAAAAAATACAAAGTCCTTGGCGCACTATCAGGTAATATAACCTGACCATAAGGAAGTCCCAATTCTTTGATTGCAGGGATGTTATATGGGTCCGGAATCTGATTTCTTTTAGAGTCCTTTGAACAGTGGATCAAAATCTGTAATTACACAAAACAAACCACCATTGCGCAGTAACTTCAGGTCAATCATTAACTCCCCCACCGTTGCCAGCTACTTACTTAGAAGTAGGAGATAAAGGGCATATAAAGGTATCTTTAGCTTTCTTCCTGGCAGGCTGATACTCTATATGTTGACAGGCGATGTTACCCCTCTCCAAATAGATAATCACAACACCATGTACGGAATAAAAATATAAAAAGAACCAATGGTATGATACCGTAAAATTTAATAAAACAATTAGGACTAAACAACAATGCACTCACATGTTGACCGTCCCTATGATCGGGTTACAATGTGCCGTCCGCTTGCGTGAGAGGATACCGGAGTGAAGCAGATGGAGGTAGGATCTTGCGTGAATCCCCGTTTCCTGGCCGCGACTCGGAGCGCCTGGTCCTCCTCTGATGTCGTCACTGCTAATGCGCCTCCTCTCCACACTCGTGCACACAGTAACACGTCCTGATAGAACTCCACCCTACGTGCGTTTCGTGACTATTGACGTCACTTCTTCAGGGGTAATGGAGTTATTGAGGAAGTCCGTGCTATTTAAGCACATCTAAAACCGTCCACATGGCTTCAATTGGATAATTACCCAACCCGGAACTCCTATCAATTGTCACATACATATAATATAATGGGACACAATGGAAATACATCATAATCATAGATATACAAAGATATGAATTACACATCTTGCATACCACTCAACAATATACAGACAAATCTTTATTCTAAATCAATAGTTTAAAATTGAATGCTGCTAGCAACTCTATAGAGGTAATTTAACACTATACTGCCCAAAAGGAATTACTGCTAGCGTTGAACTGAGAACACAGAGGAAAAAGTACAGACCAACCAGGGAATGGATAGCAAATGCCCTTTAAATATAGAACCGACCTAGCCATCTTTAAGAAATGATGCCAGATCAAATTCTATATTCAGACCTCTTGGGGTCAAGGTTTTGAGGGTATAAATCCAGAAGCTTTCGCGTCTGGATATTAGATTCATCTTGTCTCCCCCTCTCCAATTTTGTTAGGTTAGGTTGAGCGCTTAGTATATGATTAGTTTAGTTCTCTTTATCACTGCATTTGTATCCATTTCACATATCATCAGCCAACCATATTATATCATAATGTCACTTTTTTCTAGTCGAGCACTTCGTAGTTGTAATTTAGATAGCATCTTTGCAGATGAGACAGAGGTGGAGCACATAGATGTGGATACTGAAAATTTAGACACTATTTAATAAAGTAGAAAAACTTCTCACACAAGAAATGAGGCAAATGTGGGAAGTGGTAGCACTTAAGAAATATATAGAAAATAAAAGAATACCGAGAGGACTTAGAGTCCTTAAAGTACCAACACTTGAAACAGAGAATGAGGAATTCATGAAGGAGTGGAATTATCTTCTCGACACATGTGCATTTGGCTTAGTCAATTTATCCATACAGTATAGGAGTAAATCCTTAGATGTGTTGGATAAGGAGATTATTGAAATCCAAGAAAAATTGGAGAAATTTTCTGATCTCAAAGAGTACAAGGTATTAGACGAAAAGATCTCACAAAGAATAGATAAATTGGAGAAGGAGGTCATCAATTCTAAACAGAAAAAAATTATAAGGAACAGAAAGGATTACGAACAAAATAGACAAAGGGACTGGAAATCAGAAAAGAAAGTCATAATCTTGGAAGAAACCCCTATAGTAGAGGAGAAGCCTACACCTATCAATAAAGGAGTGATACTAAAGGAAGACACTAATATAAAGAAAGATAGTAATCCAGCAACTAAATCATCTAATAAAAAGATGGCGGCATCTCAACGTCCCTTTTTGGGTGCTCGGCCACAAGCACCATTTAGGAACGATCCACATAGATATCATGGTCCACCTCGTGGTGGTTACACCAATAGCCATGGTAGATATGAGCATCACGAGTATTACCATGACGGACCAAAGGATGGTCCTAGAGGTTATGATAACAGTGTTTTTAGACCAAACAATGGTTTCAGACCCTACAACATACCATTTAGAGATCATGAGAGCAACCATTATCAAATGTCTTTTTTAGATCACGACAGGGAGTACGACTTCCCTCCAAGGAGGAACAGCGAGACAAACAACCTAATAGGGAGACAAGACACCCCACGGTCTACAAGATGCAAAAGAACAGAGGATTCAGAGGAAAAAGAGGAGGAAGGAGGAAAGAGAAAAAAATCAGACCAAGGGAACCAGCGGTAGAGGTTAGCAATGTATTCAACATTAGTGGTTACAAAACCACTGAGGTTGAGGAGAGGGTTCTTTCCAAGGGTCTTAGTTTCGCCCCTTCACATGGACCAAACATGTTTGATTTATATATAGACACACACAAATTTGTGAGACGTCTCACCCTTAAAAAGTATTTTTATTAAAGACGCTGTAAGTAGGGAAGCCATTCAAGAAACTAGCAATTTGAGTAATACTGAATCCATTCCATTAACTAAATTCAAGAGACCTTCTGTTTTTTATCCTAAACATATTAAGGGTAACTTTATAGACACCTTCACTGAATTAGTCATTCAGGATATGGAGAAAGCCACTACTGAGTTCAAGTTCCATAAACCTAATTTGAGCAAACTAGAAAAGGAAGCTATTAAGAGTCTAGAGAGTAATACTGAAATTGTAATTAAATCAGCCAACAAGGGGGGTGGCATTGTCATCATGGATTCGCCCTATTATAAGGCAGAGTCCATGAGAATCCTAAGTGACACAGCCACATACCAAAAACTGTTATGTAATCCATCGGTTGAGTTTAAGGAAATTTTAAATGAGTAGATACAGAAGGGATTCAGTGATGGAATTATTTCCAAGGGAGAATTGGAGTTCTTGGACATCCAACAGCCAAGGATTCCAATTTTCTATTTTATACCAAAGATTCATAAGGATCTTTGGAATCCCCCCGGTTGGCCCATTATTTCTGGGATTAAATTGTTGACCTCCAATCTATCCCAGTTTATTGACTCCACATTACAAAAATATGTTTCCCAAATACCCTCGTATCTCTGAGATACAACTCATGTACTAAATATAATTAAGGATTTAAAGTGGGAGGATCATTATATATGGGTCACGTGTGACGTGACTTCATTGTATACGGTCATAAACCATGAGTTAGGTATCGAGGCAATCAGGAGAGTATTAGACCACGATGATAGTCTTGAACAGGGATTCAAAAACTTTATATTGGAAGGGATAAGATACATTCTTACCCATAATTTCTTTAATTATGACAATAGTTTCTACCTCCAGATATGCGGCACTGCCATGGGAACCAGGTTCGCCCCCAGTTATGCAAACATATTTATGGGTATGTGGGAGGAGGATTTCATCCAGTCCCGCAACCCATTTGGGGTGGACCTGGTGCTGTGGAGGCGTTATATTGACGATGTGCTGTGTATCTGGGGTGGAAATGAGGAAGATCTGGGTAAATTCCAACAGTACCTTAATACCAACAATTTAAATTTGAAATTCATATTTAATACCAGTCCACTCACTATTGATTTTCTAGACTTGACATTGTTTATTGAGAAGGGATCCATTGAGACCAAAACCTTTTATAAAAAAGTAGATGCGAACACCTATCTCTTGGCATCAAGCCACCATAACCCTAGATGGATTAATAATATTCCCAAGGGCCAGTTTCTAAGAACGAAACATAACTGCTCTCAGGCAGAGGTATTTAACACACAGGCCAATGAATTAAAAAATAAATTTATGGATAGGGAATACAGTCACAATAAGGTTATGAGGGCATTAGAAGCAGCAAGAAACACCAATAGGGAGGATCTAATTGTTATGGATAATAAGGGAATAAAAAATAAACAAGAGGGAGTTGAATTTATTCCTTTTATTACCAAGTATAATGGAATGGCTACCAAAATCACACAAATAATTAAAAAGCACTGGGTAATTTTACAAGGTGATACATTATTAAATACAATATTACCCAAGTGTCCGCAGATAGTATTTAAGAGGGCAGATAATCTAAAACTAAAGTTATCCCCCAGTTGTCCAATAAATCTATTAAAAGAACGCAATACTATGTGGTTGAAGGAACTGAATGGGTTCTTCACATGCAGTAAGTGCATTGGTTGTAGATATGGTTCCAAGTGTAGGGACTTTAAGTCCAACGTCACAGGAATATCGTTCCCAAGTAAGTCATTTATTACCTGCAGGAGTCCTTTTGTGGTCTATCTGTTAGAGTGCCCGTGTGGGCTACAATATGTAGGGCGAACAGGTAGACCACTAAAACGACGCTTTGCAGAACATGTTTATAATATAAAAAGAGGTTTGGAGACACTATTTAACCACTTTAAATTGAAACATGATCAAAACCCTATGGGATTAGTCTGCAAGGGCATAGAATGCCCTAAACAAAATTGGAGAGGGGGAGACAAGATGAATCTAATATCCAGACGCGAAAGCTTCTGGATTTATAACCTCAAAACCTTGACCCCAAGAGGTCTGAATATAGAATTTGATCTGGCATCATTTCTTAAAGATGGCTAGGTCGGTTCTATATTTAAAGGGCATTTGCTATCCATTCCCTGGTCTGTACTTTTTCCTCTGTGTTCTCAGTTCAACGCTAGCAGCAATTCCTTTTGGGCAGTATAGTGTTAAATTACCTCTATAGAGTTGCTAGCAGCATTCAATTTTAAACTATTGATTTAGAATAAAGATTTGTCTGTATATTGTTGAGTGGTATGCAGGATGTGTAATTCATATCTTTGTATATCTATGATTATGATGTATTTCCATTGTGTCCCATTATGTTATATGTATGTGACAATTGATAGGAGTTCCGGGTTGGGTAATTATCCAATAGGAGCCATGTGGACGGTTTTAGATGTGCTTAAATAGCACGGACTTCCTCAATAACTCCATTACCCCTGAAGAAGTGACGTCAATAGTCACGAAACGCGCGTAGGATGGAGTTCTATCAGGACGTGTTACTGTGTGCACGAGTGTGGAGAGGAGGCGCATTAGCAGTGACGACATCAGAGGGGGACCAGGCGCTCCAAGTCGCGGCCACGAAACAGAGATTCACGCAAGATCCTACCTCCATCTGCTTCACTCCGGTATCCTCTCACGCAAGCGGACGGCACATTGTAACCCGATCATAGGGACGGTCAACATGTGAGTGCATTGTTGTTTAGTCCTAATTTTACGGTATCATACCATTGGTTCTTTTTATATTTTTATTCCGTACATGGTGTTGTGATTATGTTTGGAGAGGGGTAACATCGCCTGTCAACATATAGAGTATCAGCCTGCCAGGAAGAAAGCTAAAGATACCTTTATATGCCCTTTATCTCCTACTTTTAAGTAAGTATCTGGCAACGGTGGGGGAGTTAATGATTGACCTGAAGTTACTGCGCAATGGTGGTTTGTTTTGTGTAATTACAGATTTTGATCCACTGTTCAAAGGACTCTAAAAGAAATCAGATTCCGCACCCATATAACATCCCTGCAATCAAAGAATTGGGACTTCCTTATTGTCAGGTTATATTACCTGATAGTGCGCCAAGAACTTTGTATTTTTTGTTTTTAGTTTTTATTTATTTCTTATATTGTATTGCTATTGTTGTACTTACCTTCTGGATAGGTTTGTGTTTTTCACTCCTTAGGAAGCCACTCCCGCAATCTGTCACATCAGTTTGTGGGATCTCCTCATATATCGGTATTCTTTTATATGAGATATTGTTGTTCATAGCACTTTTCAATCATTATTGTGTATTGTTTAGTTTAGGTAAATAGGTTGAGCGCTTAGTATATGATTAGTTTAGTTCTCTTTATCACTGCATTTGTATCCTCTTTCTCATTATATGAAAGGTAAAAGTGGAGGTACATATTCCGATGCCATCTTCAACCAGATTGCAGTCTATGATCTCTCATCCAAAGATACCTTTACGTGTATTTAGATCGCCTCACACGTGTGAGTATCCAACTCATAAGAACTAAGAATACATTCATATCTGCATTTGAGAATACTGCACTATTAGATGTTTGTTCTTTTCTTCCACAGACGTTTGCGCTTCTCTACGACTATAGACTTTTGGATGCTTTAGGGGTTGCTAGGCTTTGGATTCCCTGTTTATTCACTTTCGGGACGGGGCTGTCACACCCCGTACTCCTAGATATTTAATGGACTAGGGTTGCCAATTAAAATTGATAGCCATCAGTTTTTCCATTTCTTTGGGCAGGCTGATATTTAAACGTATGGGTATGGGGGAGATGGGTGCTCCAACATAAGGGAAAGCTTATCAATCCATAAATCTTGACAGAAGTCTTATATGCAACTATATGACGGAGTGGGTATACTAGAAATGACCTGTGAGTCACCAATAAATACCAGAATCACTTCTCCTAGAGAGAACATTAAGAATGCATATATCACCTCAGAGTCCCCTCACTGGAGGAATAAAGGTACAGGTACTCATCCATAATGATCATAATGACGCAATTAAAGTGCAGACTTTGTAATCTTACCCACTCCTATAGTCTGAGGGAGTCCAATATGGCGTGCCAGCCGTCGATGCAGAAATCCAGAGTAGAAGAACAAGAGAAAACAGCGCACTGCCCGGGAGTCAGGTGGTGAAAAATAAAATCCTATTTATTCAGCACAATAGAACAAAAAACATCACCCCAGGAGGTGAACAGGGTCCTCCTACGCGTTTCGGACAGTAAAGTCCTTTATCAAGGTTTATCAGAGTTTATTAAAGACTAGCTGATATACCCGGCGTTGCCCGGGATGTAAATCCGTAATAGGTAGTATTTTTAAATAGGGTAAGAATAGGTTGAGTATTTGGTGGAAAGGTTGTATAATAATGTTGAAAAGAAACATGGAAGAAAATGTAATCCGATGTTGTTTAAAAATGGTTTATTGTAAAGTTATTGTGAGTCGGCGAGTGGCTGGTGAGTGCGGTGTGGCGGTCCCACTATGGTGGGAAGGGGTGTGAGGTGGTGGGTGAAAGGCAGGGGCGGGAGGGGGCGAAAGGCAGGGGCGGGGGGGGGGTGAAAGGCAGGGGTGGGTGAAAGGCAGGGCAGGAGGGGGGAGGAAGGCAGGGGCAAGGGGGGGAGGCAGGGGCAAGGGGGGTAGGCAGGGGCAAGGGGGGGGGAAGGCAGGGGCAATGGGGGGGGGAAGGAAGGAGCAAGGGGGGGGAAGACAGGGGCAAGGGGGGGGGGGAAGTCAGGGGCAAGGGGGGGGAGTCAGGGGCAAGAGAGGGGGCAAGTCAGGGGCAGGCAGGGGGTGAAGGTCAAGTGGTGGGTGGGTTTTTTAGTGACTGGGTGGGTTATTTAGTGACAGGGTTTTATTTAGTGACTTTATTTAGTGAGTGGGTGGGTTATTTAGTGACTGGGTGGGTGGGTTACTTAGTGACTGGGTGGGTGGGTTATTTAGTGACTGGGTGGGTTATTTAGTGACTGGGTGGGTGGGTTACTTAGTGACTGGGTGGGTGGGTTATTTCGTGACTGGGTGGGTGGGTTATTTAGTGACTGGGTGGGTGGGTTATTTAGTGACTGGGTGGGTTATTTAGTGACTGGGTGGGTTATTTAGTGACTGGGTGGGTGGGTGGGTTATTTAGTGACTGGGTGGGTGGGTTATTTAGTGACTGGGTGGGTGGGTTATTTAGTGACTGGGTGGGTGGGTTATTTAGTGACTGGGTTGGTGGGTTATTTAGTGACTGGGTGGGTGGGTTATTTAGTGACTGGGTGGGTTATTTAGTGACTGGGTGGGTTATTTAGTGACTGGGTGGGTGGGTTATTTAGTGTCTGGGTGGGTTATTTAGTGACTGGGTGGCTGGGTTATTTAGTGAGTGGGTGGGTTATTTAGTGACTGGTGGGTGGGTTATTTAGTGACTGGGTGGGTGGGTTATTTAGTGACTGGGTGGGTTATTTATTGACTGTGTGGGTGGGTTATTTAGTGGGTGGGTGTGTTATTTAGTGGAGGCCTGAAGATAGCGGCCGGCAGGCCTGCATTTCCCCCCCAACCCCCCCCCCGCAGCGGCATGAAGCTAGTTTCACACCATCACACCCCCACCACTCCTCAGAGTGGAGTGGCTTTGAAAGCATGAAGATAGCGGGCGGCACGCCATTCCCTCCAACCCCCCCCCCCTTCCATACCTCACGCAGCGGCTTGAAGCTAGCGGGCGGGGGGGAGTCAGGGGCAAGAGAGGGGGCAAGTAAGGGGCAGGCAGGGGGTGAAGGTCAAGTGGTGGGTGGGTTTTTTAGTGACTGGGTGGGTTATTTAGTGACAGGGTTTATTTAGTGACTTTATTTAGTGAGTGGGTGGGTTATTTAGTGACTGGGTGGGTGGGTTATTTAGTGACTGGGTGGGTGGGTTATTTAGTGACTGGGTGGGTTATTTAGTGACTGGGTGGGTGGGTTACTTAGTGACTGGGTGGGTGGGTTAATTAGTGACTGGGTGGGTGGGTTATTTAGTGACTGGGTGGGTGGGTTATTTAGTGACTGGGTGGGTGGGTTATTTAGTGACTGGGTGGGTGGGTTATTTAGTGACTGGGTGGGTGGGTTATTTAGTGACTGGGTGGGTGGGTTATTTAGTGACTGGGTGGGTGGGTTATTTAGTGACTGGGTTGGTGGGTTATTTAGTGACTGGGTGGGTTATTTAGTGACTGGGTGGGTTATTTAGTGACTGGGTGGGTGGGTTATTTAGTGACTGGGTGGGTTATTTAGTGACTGGGTGGCTGGGTTATTTAGTGAGTGGGTGGGTTATTTAGTGACTGGTGGGTGGGTTATTTAGTGACTGGGTGGGTGGGTTATTTAGTGACTGGGTGGGTTATTTAGTGACTGGGTGGCTGGGTTATTTAGTGAGTGGGTGGGTTATTTAGTGACTGGTGGGTGGGTTATTTAGTGACTGTGTGGGTGGGTTATTTAGTGGGTGGGTGTGTTATTTAGTGGAGGCCTGAAGATAGCGGCCGGCAGGCCTGCATTTCCCCCCCCCACCCCCCACATGCAGCGGCTTTGGGGGCATGAAGATAGCGGGCGGCACGCCATTCCCTCCAACCCCCCCCCCCTCCATACCTCACGCGGCGGCTTGAAGCTAGCGGGCGGCACGCCATTCCCTCCAACCCCCCCCTCCATACCTCACGCGGCGGCTTGAAGATAGCGGGCGGCACGCCATTCCCTCCGTGCACCCCTCCCCCCCCTCCATACCTCACGCAGCAGCTTGAAGATAGCGTGCGGCCGTAGTGGAATCTTTGGGGAGGTGGGTGGGAGTCACGTGGTGAGGTGTCCCCGCCGCGGCCGCCACTGCCCTGCTCCTCCCGCCGGCAGGTCCCGCAGTGTGCGACCAAGCAGGTTTGCAGGCTGTGAGGATGGTGGAAGGAGGCGGTAGGGCTGCTGCGTCGCCCCTTAGGGTTGTGAGGTGATGGGAGTGGCGGCGCTAAACCCCCCACCCGCGCAGCGTTAAGGGCGCCGCGAGGGGAGGTGAGTTGCGTGTGAGGGGGGTGATGATGGAAGGGGGGGTAGGTGAGGTTTGGGTGAGGGGGGGGGGGATCCAGAGGGCCAGGCCTCGGTGTGTGTGTGTGTCTCTCTCTCATTTGGCCCGTCACTCCGCCTCAGGCCAATGAGAGGTGTGCGGGGGCGGGCGGGCCAAAGGACCCATTTCATTGGTCTGAGGCGGAGTGACAGGCCAAAGGTCCAATGCGATTTCCTCTAGGGACACAGGGAGACACATACGACGGTTTGACAAATATATAGATAGATATAGCTTTTGCAATTTGTCGGATCTTTTCCTGGTTTGTAAATCAGGGAGATAGACGCCTGTAGGATATGTTCCAGGAATGATGCACCCGCCAGCACTACATTGAACGTGCGCAGGAGATGGGGGCTAACAACTTGGCAAATTATTTATAGTAAAGATTGGAAAATACATCAGGACCTGGCGCTTTAGAGAGTTTCAACTGTTTACTATGGAAGAATTACTACAAGTTATTAAAGTATTTTTGCAGCTTCTCTCTCTCCCCTGCTCAGTCTGGGAAGGTCTGACTCTACTAGAATGTCCTCCAATGCCTGACTCGTGTTTACGTTAGGCCTGGTCCCCGCTGGCCATGGCAGCGCCCACTGTGGCAGACGCTGCAGGGGCAAGAGCCGCCCCTCAATGGGGCCGGGCCCGCAGCGAGGGGGGGTCGCCGCACTGCGCCGGCAGTGACTCCTGCTCTCAAGAGAATTGAGAGCAGAACACGCGATGGAGCGCTAGACCACGCCCCAGGCGGTTCAATGAGGGCGAAATTCCCGGGTGACGTCACTCCCCTCCCTGTATTTCCCCATACAGACCAGGGGAATCGGCTGCATGCGCCGCCAGCCTCGCGGGCGCGTGTGCAGCGCAGGCACTGGGGCCGTAGCCGTATGTGTGACCTTTTCTCTGTTATAGAGATTTTCAGAATACTTATTAAATTCTTCTACGATAAGTTTAGGATTAGAGGTCACCGTCCCTGTCTTCAAACGAGTTGCTTGTATATTATAACAGCCTGCTATTCCTAATCCTGCTTGCTAGCAGGGTATCTGGCTTGTTTGCTTTTTCTCCAACAAATCAGGAGGATCACCTGGTGCAAGACGAGTGGAACAGTCTTTATCAAGGGTTGCAGTTTGCTTCTAAGTTTCTTAATTTTTTCTTTAGATCACTTGATTGTTATTATTATCACATTGCTTTATTATTTACACATATGTGGTTGAATTGTATATTGTCACATTTAGGGTGTGCTTTAGAGCGCTATTGTTAGTTTTTTTCACTTGTTTGCTTTTTCAAAAGACTTCCTGTTTGACCAACTTAGTGACTTCTCAGCCCGGGAGGTAGAAGCAGATTCAATTCAATTTGTACATCTTTTTGTTCTTTTAATGTGTCCGTCCTCCCATTATGTTTATGGAGGGCAGAAAACTGTGGTCAGTGTGACGATAGCTTTCCACAGGCTTATTAATATTACACAAAAATAACTGGGTTTGAACTGAACGAGGCTTAAGATATAATAAAGTGATTTTATTCCTTAGGATAGGTGAACACAGCAGATAATACAGTAACAAACAAGACGTACACTTACATTGGGGTTGGGAAGATGAGAAGCATTTTGCACAGCATTTCCTCAGCAATCAAGATGGTTTCAAGAAGAGACAATGGATATAGGGGGGACACAGTTTATAAACCTTTTACACCCTATTCATAACATGGAGTACTGGGGATTGGTTTTCAATTATCTCCAGCCACTCTCTAACGTGGGAAAGCATTCTGACCCATGCCCCCTGCTAGTTGGCCCATGCGCAGTAGAACTCTGGGGTCTCATTTCTGGGCCCCCACATTTGCATCTGGAATGCCAGCCGGTCTATCCCTTTGGCTTTCTGGCAGGAAAACCTTTGTTGGAGGGTGTTAAATGGAACACTTAAAAACTGCCCTGGTTTGAGCCTCAAGTAAACAGTGAGGGTGACAAAACCCTTTGAACAATACTTAAGTCCTAGACATTGGGTCGCCTCCTAGGGCCATCTGCTACCTTATGGCCAAAAGAATTTTCTCTGGAACTTAGCCATACCTTAAAATACACTATAAAGCATAAAACATATACGTATTAAAATATCCGGTTCTGTTGGGTCTGGCAGGTCCAAACTTTCCAGTTCGCATTGCCAGAACTGGGACACCATATGGTCTAAAAAGCGACTTGCTACGACCTAAGGAACCAGAGTTACACAAATGCACATTAAATCAATTTAATACAAAAATCTCCACTGAAAAAGAAATCTCAGCTTTTCACTAAATCCCCATTGAAAACAACGGGCAGCTCCGCCATAGACTTTCAATGGTAAATCGCCGCCATTGAAGTCAATGGGGTTTTTCTGCCATTGAAGTCTATGGGAAAAGTCCCGAACTTCAAGGGGGTCCATACTCCGTCGGGTTGGTCCAAGCGGGTCAAGGATGGTTCTGCAGCGATGCCGGAGCAGTGGCTACAGATACCCCAAACCCTGATCCGCTGGGCCCTCCGGAACCAGAGCTATGGAATACCAAAATTCATTTTTTTCCACTTAGTCATTTTTCTGAGCCGTTTTTGCCGCCGCCAGCAAAGCCTATGGCGCGACCCGCTCTATCTGATTCGACCCTTAGCGGGGGTCCAGGATTCGGGGACCCGGCCTCGGAACTAGGGGCAAAAAGAATTTTATTTCTAGGTGCCCTAGAACTGTTTATTCCCACATCAATTAACTTTGAACTTGACTCAAGTGATTGTAACTCTTTTTTAGACATTGTATCCGCTTTGCGGTCTGGATGGCAGCCAACTTGTTCTTGGAAAGGTTACCTCGAGGCATCTCCATTGAAGTCAATGGGCCCATTGACTTTCAATGGGAAACCGCCGCTCTCCCTCTTGGACGCCACCTGCTGGTCTCTGCAGGAAACAGGACTAAAACAGTACAATTCTCCATTGAAACGCATTGAGCCCTAATGGCGGCCAATGGGGACCTGCAAAATGGTGCCTGAAAAGGCGGGAAAATTACACAAAGAGCTATAATCATTAAAGAACTATTAACCCTTGTGCTCCCGGATGAATTCTAGTGTGTGTGTGATGCAGACACTAATTAACCAGACAGTACCATGGGACAGGGGAACAGGGGAAAATACATTTACAGGTTATAACAAGGGTTAAATCACATTTCTGGACCTCAGTCCAGTTAACCCCTTGTCTCCCTGGCGAGGTCAAAGGTGGCCAAATGGGGTGCAACCCCTTTAATACCGGGCCACCTCCTTTATCCCTCTACACCTCCCCTTCTTAATGCGTGCCCTGTGGCCCACTGGCCCTAACGGGGAGTGGGGCGCTGCTGGCACCATTAATGAATTCAGTCTCAGAGGGAAAGTCCTGGCGTGAAAGTCCATCAGCATTGCTGTTTTCACTGCCCTTCTGGTGTTGAATGGTAAATTCAAATTCTTGCAAAGCCAAGCTCCATCTCAGCAGTTTGGCGTTTTCCCCTGATACCCTCTGTAGCCAACTCAGGGGATTGTGGTCTGTGATGACCGTGAAAGCCCTCCCATAGACA
Organism: Ascaphus truei; assembly: GCF_040206685.1. Taxonomy (NCBI): domain Eukaryota; kingdom Metazoa; phylum Chordata; class Amphibia; order Anura; family Ascaphidae; genus Ascaphus; species Ascaphus truei. The sequence goes on from NC_134504.1 coordinate 8,821,757, forward strand.
TAGGGCTGGAGCTTTTTGAGTGCCCACACAATGGCCAAGCACTCCTTTTCAATGGTGGCATATGCCACTTCCCTGGGGAGCAGTTTGCGACTGAGATACACCACAGGGTGCTCTTTGCCGTCGTCCCCCACCTGGCTCAACACAGCCCCCACACCAAAGTCTGAGGCATCAGTCTGAACAAGAAAATGCTTGGTATAGTCTGGGGCAGCCAGGATGGGGGCCGCAGCAAGCGCAGCTTTCAGTGCCTGGAAAGCAGTTTCACAGGCAGGAGTCCAGGTAATAAGCACAGGTAGTTGCTTCTTGGTCAGATCAGTCAGGGGTTTGGCCAGGGTGCTGTACTGTGGGACAAATTTCCTATAGTACACTGCGGTGCCCAAAATGCCATGACCTGTTTCTTGGTTTTTGGAACAGGCCACTCCACTATGGCTTCTACCTTGGCTGGCTCTGGTTTGAGATGCCCTCCACCCACCCTGTGCCCTAAGTACAGGACTTCTGCCATCCCTACCATACACTTAGTGGGTTTTAAGGTAAGCCCAGCCTCCCTGATCCTATCCAGCACCTATCCTATGTGGGATTCCCAGGAATTACTAAAGACAGCAATGTCATCTAAGTAAGCCCTGGCATAGCTCTGCATCCCTTCTAGTAACCTATTGACCAGGCGTTGGAAGGTAGCCGGGGCATTCTTCATCCCAAATGGCATCACTAAGAACTCATAGAGGCCACTTGGAGTGATGAATGCTGACTTCTCCCTAGCCTCCAGGGTCAGTGGGATTTGCCAATAGCCTTTGCTCAAACCCATGGTGGTCAGATACTTTGCCCCCGCGAGTTCATCTAGTAACTCATCCATGCAGGGCATGGGGTAAGCATCGGACACCGTCCCAGCGTTGAGCAACCGGTAGTCCACACAAAACCTGGTGGTTTTGTCCTTCTTAGGCACTAGAACTACTGGACTTGCCCAAGGGCTCTGGGACGGAGTAATTACCCCTAGGGTCAGCATCTCCTCAATCTCTCTCTCCATACTTGTCTTGACCTCTGCTGACACTCTATAAGCGTGCTTATGCAGAGGCTGCAGGTCCCGTGTGTACTGGGTGTTTGGTGAGATGTGTGGTCCCTGGCATGTCTGTGAAGAGGGCGCTATACTGAGCTAGCATGTCCCTGGCTTTTCCCTTCTGCCTAGCACTCAACTGTGCCCCTATCTCTACCTGCTCAACAGTGTTTCCTTGCTTTGCCTCCCCTAGGAGATCAGGCAGAGCATTGCTCACCGGATCCTCCAGCAGTGGGCTACAAATGGCCATTACTGCTCCCATACTCGGTGCTCTGTATTCCTTTAACATATTAATGTGATATGTCTTGTGCCTCTCAGGCGCTACCTGTACAACATAGTTGCACTCATTCACCTTTCGGATGACCGGGTACGGTCTCGACCAGGCAGCCATTAACTTGGTCTCCCGAGTGGGTTTGAGAACAAGCACCTGCTGTCCTGGGATGAATTCTCTGCTACGGGCCTGCTGGTCATACCATTGCTTCTGCTTGGTCTGAGCAGCTCTGAGGTGGTCCTGGGCCACCCCCATAAGCATCTCTAACCGGTCTCTGAGATCTACTACATACTGGATCACTGAAGCATCAGTAGCAGTAGTCTCCCCCTCCCATCCCTCACGGAAGAGGTCCAGAGGTCCACGTACCCTGCGGCCATATAGTAGCTCGAAGGGGGAGAAGCCTGTAGATTCTTGCGGTACCTCTCGGTATGCAAACAGCAAGTGCTGCAGGTGAATCTCCCAGTCTTTCCCCTCCGCCTCTATAAAGGTCCGAAGCATCTGCTTCAGGGTACCATTAAACCTCTCACATAATCTGTTTGTTTGGGGATGGTAAGGGGTAGTGCGCCGGTGCTGTACACCGTAGGCATCCCAGAGACAATGTAACAGTTCACCCATGAACTGCGACCCCTGATCGGTTAGGATATCACTAGGGAAACCTACTCTAGCAAAAATGTTCAGCAAAGCTGCTGCCACTGTCTTGGCACTTATGGTGCCCAGCGCTACCGCCTCAGGGTACCGGGTGGCAAAATCCACCACCGTGAGGATGTAGCGCTTCCCTGACCTGCTAGGAATCATGAGGGGTCCTATCAGGTCCATCGCTACCTTCTGGAAGGGTTCCCCTATTATCGGTAGGGGTCTCAGGGGTGCCTTCACACGGTCGGCCGCCTTACCCACTCGCTGGCAGGCATCACAAGAGCGGCAGAAATTGCTCGCATCCCGGGATGCCCCCGGCCAGTAGTAACGCTGTAATAACCGGGCTCGCGTCCTAGTGACCCCCTGATGTCCCGCTAACGGAATAGAGTGAGCTACCCGTAACAGTTGCTGTCGGTACCCCTGGGGTACTACTAGCTGTCGCTTACCGGTCAATCCCTTCTCTATCCCCGGGTTCCCTTCTTCTCTGTACAGGAGTCCCTTATGCCATAGGCAGCGCTCAGTGCCTTCCCCTGCCTGAGATTCGGATGCCCGAAGTCTCACGCCGGCCAGGGTAGGGTCTGTCTTCACTGCCTCCCTAAACTGGGCTCTTAAATCTGGCCACCCCCCAGTCATGTCATTGTTAGGGGAAGGGGACAAGGTGAGAGGGAACAGTAAGTCAGTCCACCGACTTGCAACTGATCCTGGCTTACCACCCCGGGCTCCTCTGTGCCCTCCGCTAACGTTGGTACCAAAGGCTGGGGGACTGGGGTGGCCACCGCCGGCAGTGCCGCGGTCTGGCTCCGGGTAACCGCCGCCACTGCAGCGGGCTGGGGCACACGGTCGTAGGTGCAGGTCATTGGTCCCAGGTCATTTCCCAAAAGAATTTCAGCATCCAAACCTGGTAAAACCCCCACCTCCCGCACACCCTTGCCCACCCCCCAATCCAAAAAGATGCGGGCCACCTGCAGGAAACGTGGCTCTCCGTCAGCCACAGTGATCTGCATCCCAGGGCCTGGGAGCAATTCCTCTGGCCGGACCATATCAGGTCGGACCAGGTTCACTGCAGCTCCTGAATCAAGCAAGCCGACTGCTTGCCGGTCACCGACTGTGACCGAGGTGAGATGCTTGCTCCTGCTGTCCATCTGCTGCAGGTCTGCGCTGCGCTGTCCTCCGCTCCTGGCTGTAGGCACCAAAGAAACCGGGGTAGGGGTAACATGGGACGTCTCGCTGGGAGTTGTTTCCATGATCGGTCCTGGTTCATTGGTGGAAGCCACCCGCACGCGGGCTACCGGCTTTGCAGCTGGGGTGCGTTGCCCTCGATAGGGTCCGTTGGAACGCAGGGGTTCCGGGCAATCTAGTCTGAGGTGACCAGTGCTGTTGCAGTTGTAGCACCGGCGCTCACCCGCCTTCTGTGACCCGCTGCCCGCAGGCGGCTTTTGGGTCCACTGGGGAGTACTCACAGCTTTCTTGGCCAGCACCGGTGGGGTTACCGCTTTGGCTGGTACCTTGGCGGCCATCTGGGACCGGCTGACCACATAGTCATCGGCCATCCTCGCCGCCTCGGTGTAGGTCTTGGGCTTTTTATCATACACAAAAGCCCTCACCGCCGGCGGGCACTGCTGCATGAGCTGCTCCTGAAAGATGAGGTCCAGCAGGCGTTGGTAAGTCCTGGCCTCAGAGCCCTCCACCCATTGTAACCCGTACAAAGCCACGCGGGTCACATAAGTGACATAGGTCTCCTGAGGGTGCCTCTCCTCCAGCCGGAACTTACCCCGGTAAGCTTCAGGGGTAAATCCGTGCTGAAACAGCAAAAGTTCTTTCAGGTGGTCATAGTCATCAGCGAACTCATCTGTAAGGGCCATCAAAGTCTGTTTAGCCAAGCCGGAGAGTAGCGGGTCCAGGCGTGCAATCCTATGCTGGGGAAGCACCCCGTACCGCCGGCACTGCGTTTCAAAGTTCCTTAAAAACATGTCAATCCGATCAGTGCCCTCCACATACTTGGTGAGACTGTGCTTGTCCAGTTGGAGTCCATTTTTGGGGGGTCGGACCGGGGGGCAATAAGCAGGTCTGTTCACTGCCATTGAGAGAAACGTTTGCCGCTCTTCCGCTGTCCCTCAGTCTCCCCACTTGGTGATCAGTGCCAACATCTCAGGGGTAAACGGGCTGGTAGCCGCAGCCATCAGCGCCCCTCCTGTCGCACTTGTCCTGGGGGGTGCACTTGATCCCTCCCCGGGATCCTGCCGGCCCGGCACTGGGTTCAGACACTGTTCTCTGGGCGGAGGTATAAGGGCAAGCTGAGCTGTCTCCAGCACCTCTGGATGCTCGGCTTCATAGGCTGTGATTGCGGCAACCATGTCCTCAACCTCCTGGTCTGCATATTCCAGTCCATAGGCATGGCACTTTTCTCTTAGCTGAGTTCTAGTTCTCAGGTAATAGATGCTCTCCTCGTCACTCATGTTTCTGGGTCGCAGCAGTGAGGTGGTGTGACAACTTGCGTTACTTGTTGCACTACTGTGTGTTCAATATATTTAGTCCCAGGAACTTGCAATTACCATCAAGTTCCCACTGGATCACAGTACCCCGCAGAATACTGTAATCCAGGTCCAGTTCAGTCCCGCCAGCTGCCACCAGTTTTATTAATACGCCTGTGACGATAGCTTTCCACAGGCTTATTAATATTACACAAAAATAACTGGGTTTGAACTGAACGAGGCTTAAAATATAATAAAGTGATTTTATTCCTTAGGATAGGTGAACACAGCAGATAATACAGTAACAAACAAGACGTACACTTACATTGGGGTTGGGAAGATGAGAAGCATTTTGCACAGCATTTCCTCAGCAATCAAGATGGTTTCAAGAAGAGACAATGGATATAGGGGGGACACAGTTTATAAACCTTTTACACCCTATTCATAACATGGAGTACTGGGGATTGGTTTTCAATTATCTCCAGCCACTCTCTAACGTGGGAAAGCATTCTGACCCATGCCCCCTGCTAGTTGGCCCATGCGCAGTAGAACTCTGGGGTCTCATTTCTGGGCCCCCACATTTGCATCTGGAATGCCAGCCGGTCTATCCCTTTGGCTTTCTGGCTGGAAAACCTTTGTTGGAAGGTGTTAAATGGAACACTTAAAAACTGCCCTGGTTTGAGCCTCAAGTAAACAGTGAGGGTGACAAAACCCTTTGAACAATACTTAAGTCCTAGACATTGGGTCGCCTCCTAGGGCCATCTGCTACCTTATGGCCAAAAGAATTTCCTCTGGAACTTAGCCATACCTTAAAATACACTATAAAGCATAAAACATATATGTATTAAAATATCCGGTTCTGTTGGGTCTGGCAGGTCCAAACTTTCCAGTTTGCATTGCCAGAACTGGGACACCATATGGTCCAAAAAGCGACTTGCTACGACCTAAGAAACCGGAGTTACACAAATGCACATTAAATCAATTTAATACAAAAATCTCCACTGAAAAAGAAATCTCAGCTTTTCACTAAATCCCCATTGAAAACAACGGGCAGCTCCGCCATAGACTTTCAATGGTAAATCGCCGCCATTGAAGTCAATGGGGTTTTTCTGCCATTGAAGTCTATGGGAAAAGTCCCGAACTTCAAGGGGGTCCATACTCCGTCGGGTTGGTCCAAGCGGGTCAAGGATGGTTCTGCAGCGATGCCGGAGCAGTGGCTACAGATACCCCAAACCCTGATCCGCCGGGCCCTCCGGAACCGGAGCTATGGAATACCAAAATTCAATTTTTTCCACTTAGTCATTTTTCTGAGCCGTTTTTGCCGCCGCCGGCAAAGCCTATGGCGCGACCCGCTCTATCTGATTCGACCCTTAGTAGGGGTCCAGGATTCGGGGACCCGGTGGTGGTCGAGTGGGGGGAAGCCTCGGAACTAGGGGCAAAAATAATTTTATTTCTAGGTGCCCTAGAACTGTTTATTCCCACATCAATTAACTTTGAACTTGACTCAAGTGATTGTAACTCTTTTTTAGACATTGTATCCGCTTTGCGGTCTGGATGGCAGCCAACTTGTTCTTGGAAAGGTTACCTCGAGGCATCTCCATTGAAGTCAATGGGCCCATTGACTTTCAATGGGAAACCGCCGCTCTCCCTCTTGGACGCCACCTGCTGGTCGCTGCAGGAAACAGGACTAAAACAGTACAATTCTCCATTGAAACGCATTGAGCCCTAATGGCGGCCAATGGGGACCTGCAAAATGGTGCCTGAAAAGGCGGGAAAATTACACAAAGAGCTATAATCATTAAAGAACTATTAACCCTTGTGCTCCCGGATGAATTCTAGTGTGTGTGTGATGCAGACACTAATTAACCAAACAGTACCATGGGACAGGGGAACAGGGGAAAATACATTTACAGGTTATAACAAGGGTTAAATCACATTTCTGGACCTCAGTCCAGTTAACCCCTTGTCTCCCTAGAGAGGTCAGGGGTGGCCAAATGGGGTGCAACCCCTTTAATACCGGGCCACCTCCTTTCTCCCTCTACAGTCAGTTTTGCTTGTAATTTGATTATTTTTTGCCTCCCTTTCCTTTTTTCGCTCTGCCACAATTTTGATAATCAGAGGTTCTCTTATCGCCTTATGGGTTTCTGATAGTTATATCAGAGATGATGTCACTTCCCAACAGCAGTCATCCTGGATGTTCGGACAGATCCCCTATACCAGCGGCGCACAAACTGGGGGGCGCCAGACTATCTGCAGGAGGGGGGGGGGGGGCGCGCTGGGTTTACAGAGGCCCCACGCGCTTCCCGAAGGAACTTAAATTAAATGCATGGGGAGCGGCGAATGCCTCTGTAATCCTCACTTACCTTGGCCATGGCAACGCCAAGGTCATGTGATGTCACCTTGCTATGGCGGCATGACGCCGGGGCCAAGGTAAGCAGGGGCGGCGCGCGGAGGGAGGGGAACCGTCAGCAGGGAGACACAGGGAAAAAGTTTGTGGCCCCTGCCTTATACCATAGCACCGACTGGTCCATTTCAGGCAAAGTTATCTGTGACAATTAACATGACAGTATCAAGTTACCTGCCTATTAAATTACTGTGGTATTGCTATGCTACCAATATATTGGCCAACCTTACTCTAAACAAGCAAATGGTTTATTCCCTGAATGAATCCTCTGATGTTTGTGGAGATGTTCCTTCCGTGAAAAGCTTTTCCCACACTCACTACATCTGAAAGGTTTCACCCCTGTATGACTCCTCTGGTGCCTGGAGAGGTGGCTGTGGTAAATGAATTGTTTCTCACACACTGAACATGTGTAAGGTTTCACCCCTGTATGAATCCTCTGGTGTGTGAGGAGATGTTGCTTCCGTGAAAAGCTTTTCCCACACTCTGTACATGTGAAAGGTTTCTCCTCCCCTGTATGAAACATCTGGTGTGTGAGGAGGCTTCCCTTTTCACTGAATTGTTTCACACACTCAGTACAGCTGAATGGTTTCTCCCCTGTGTGAATCCTCTGGTGTTTGAGAAGGCTTTTCTTTTCATTGAATTGTTTCTTACATTCTGTACATGTGAAAGGTTTCTCCCCTGTGTGAATCCTCTGGTGTTGGAGGAGATCTGACTTCCGTGAAAAGTTTTTCCCACACTCTGTACATGTGAAAGGTTTCTCCCCTGTATGAATCCTCTGGTGTGTTAGGAGACAATGCTTCTGTGAAAAGCTTTTCCCACACTCTGTACATGTGTAAGGTTTCTCCCCTGTGTGAATCTTCTGGTGTGAGAGAAGATAGTTCTTTCGTGTAAAATGTTTCCCACACTCTGTACATGTGTAAGGTTTCTCCCCTGTATGAATCCTCTGGTGTCTTAAAAGTAGACTCCTATGACTGAATTGTTTCTCACACTCTGTACATGTGTAAGGTTTCTCCCGTGTGTGAATCCTCTGGTGTGATAGGAGTTTCCCCTTCCGTGAAAAATGTTTTCCACAGTCTGTACAGGTAAAGGGTTGCTTGCTAGTGTGGACACAAAGGTGTGTGATCAAATCCATATTCAGTGAGAAGCTTTTCCCACACTTACAACAAAGAAAAGGTGGAGAATTGCAGTTCCTTCTTGAATCACTTTCCAAGAATGTGTCAAGCAAAAGATACGAGTCAGTCTGTGCTGTGAGCTGTACAAGGCCTGTAAATTCACCCTCCGGTGGCACTGGTTCCTTGCATGTGTCCAAAATGTGGTAGGAATCATTGGTTTTTGGCACTTCAGGGCTGCAGGAAGTGAAGCAGCTTCTGGACATGTAAGAGCTCCAGTTCTGCTCCTCGTTCAGGCAGTTCTCTAACAAAAGAGAACAAAAAAGACAAACCTCAAATGTTTTTCAATCTGTAAAGCAAATGAATAAAAAATATTTTGCAGAATTTACTTAATCACTACTACATTAATAAAATGTTCTGGTTACTCTATACCCATAGCTCTAAAACAGTGGCCCCTGGATATCCAAAACCCCCAATGACTTTGGGGAACACCATCAAAGACCTGCAATATGTTTCTGGCAGTTCACACAGTGAATTAATTTTGCTAGACATATATGTATTCATTCCTGTATTGATTATATACATGTACATTTACATCCTCCAAATCATAATTAACATTGAACTTGGCCATGAGAAATAAAGTTAAGGAAATTGTGGTCTATCATACTAGTTAGTTAATGCCATCAACCGAACCTGACAGAAATATATAATGTAAAGATAGGTGAGAGAAGTATACATGGGCATCTAAACACGCCCAATTGCTCCATTTTATGTCTTACATAGTAGATGAGGTTGGAAAAAAAGACGTGTACACACACACACACACACATCCCACCCCCCTGCACCTTACATCATCTCCCTTCCCCCACACCCTCCCATACCTACTTCAGACGGGAGTAGAGGCTGGTATCCTGCGGGTGCGGGTGCGGTTGCAGGCGGAGGAAAAAGAGGCGGCAGAGCAGGCAGGAGGACAGCACGCACTCGCAAGCAGCAGGCATCAGAAGTGCCGCACTGCTAGAGCGTGCAGTCTTGAGTGCCGGCTCGGGGAGGGGGAGAGAGAGATCGGGGGCGGAGGTGGTGGGGGGGAAGAGGGAGGAGGGGGAAAGCCGCCACGGACCACACTGAGTGCGGGCGGGCCACTTGCGGCCCACGTGTTGTGCAGGCCTGCCATAGCATATATAATTGGTCTGCCTGGTAGTGATGTGAAGGATTTATGTATTTTGGGTAACTTCCCTGTTTCTTCTGTGATCCACCTTTCTTGAAATACCTAGATCAATAATAGCATCAATTTCCTTTTTGAATTTGATGGTATTGATGCTTATTTTAATAAGCTCTTTTCCAGATTGCTCTATAACTACAATAATGAAATTAGAAGAACATTTATTGAGTATGCTGAGAAAATGACATAAAGGGGTTCTCAAGTAAACAACACTAGGCGCGAATATGAAACGGAAGTGACGTCACGGCTATCGCCGCCGGCGCCGCCCCTAACGGCCGCCGTTAACCCCACACGTCCGCTGCCATGGGTATACAAAGATGGCTGGCGCAGAGCTTTCGTTGCTGCGGGTGTAGTTAGATGGCGGAAGCCCCGCAAGTCCTCCGGCTGTGAGCGGAGGAGCCGCTGCTCAGCCTCTCTCCTCCCTCTTCTCTACCTCCGCTTCCCCTTCCCCGTGTCCCGCTGGCTGAGCGCCGCCGGAGGAGGAGAGGAGCCCCGAGATCATGGAGGGTAACCGGGACGATATCGACGCCGCTCCTAACGGCCGCCAATTCCCCCCACATGCCCGCTGCGCTGTCAGCATACGCCAGCAACGTGCCCTGTCGCCTCTCACGGCTCCTGCTCCAGTAACGCGGGAAGCGGGGGGGTTGAGCGTGCCGCTTCCCACGCAGCACTGCCGGAGGGGGGGCCCTCTTAAGCACAGTGGGGGGGGAGAGAGAGAGAGTCAGGAGACTCAGACAGAGCCCCCGCGGGTCCGCAGCTTGAGGGGTGGGGAGGGGGCAGGACACAGAAAGAGAGACACACACACACACACACACACACTCACACACACTGACTGACACACATACGCACGCACACACAAACTGACTGACACACACACGCAGTCACACGCACACACACCCGAGGCATTCATGCTTATTGCAAATACAGGGGATGTGTGCCAAGCACGCACGTTCTAAGTCCAAATTTATTTGAGTTTTGTCAATAAAATTGTATTTTGATTTTTAATTAAAACATCACAAACACAAATACAATTTCTGTGGCAAAAGTCAAAGAAGTTTCACTTACTATGCGCGTGCACAGCACACACAGCTTTTTTTATTCAGTTACGTGCTATGGAGCTTTCGCTTTTGTTTGTATTTTGTCCATATGTATGTGTATATATACATACATAAAACACACCTATATCTATATACACACACACACATATATATTTATATCTCCACCAATAGAAATCTTAGGGCCCAGGACATATTAAAGGAGCAGCCGCCCCCCCCCTCCCCCTCGATTAATCCCCCCATATCCCCCTTGTAATCCCCACACCGCAAAGAGTCTTGTGTGTTCCTTAGGGGTGGGAGAACGAGATATTGGGAGAGACAAAGGGGGAGGAAGGAAGGAGAGGAGAAGGGGAAAGAGAGCGAGCGAGAGCAAAGGAGATCGAGCGGGGGGGAGAAGAGACACAGAGAGAGACACAATATTGAACTGGTCAGCAAATTCCAGAGGTAAAATGGAGTTAACAGATGTTGTTTTGAGTAGAGAGTAAAATACAGAGAGGAGGCAGCGTGGGCTAGACTTGTGAGTGTCCATTAGTGAGAAAAAGTAGCTTTGTTTAGCCTGGGGGTGGGAACAGTTGAAACCAGATAGATTACATTTGTAGTGGAGGGTGTCCGAGAGAGTATGAGATATCCTCTAGGGGCACTCAGAGGAGCGAGTGCAGGAGCAAAGAATGTATGTATGGCAGTTTTGCCAAGGTCTGGGGATAAAAGGGTGAGAATGGCAGAGAAGTGGGGCATGTAGAGCTAGAGAGCAAGATTGGGCAAAATTCTAGTTCATGACAAGATCTTCGGGATCAGTAGAGTAGCAGAGAGGAGAGGGGGAGGGCAAAGTGGAGTTGAGACGTTAGCTTAATGAAACGCTGGTCTCTGCAGAACTGAGGGGTAAATGGAGGTGAAGAAAAGGAGAATTGAGAGAGAGTAAATGGGATGAAGTGTTGGGCAGAGATGGGAAAGGGGAGAAGAGAGAAATAAAGAGAAGTTTCTGCATTATCTTCGCATTTAGCGTCTGAGAGCACAGGCAGAATACACTGGTCAAACAGTGGAAGGAGCCCTTGAAAAAAATGTTCTGTTTTTCCAAATGTATTTCCAACCTTTATACTCGTGTGAGACATATTGCTCCTGTAACTCTGCTGCGTGGGGTTTGTTACAGAATAATCAGCAGGCCTAGGGGCTTCATACGAGAGGCAATTAACCCTGAATATTCCCTAAAGGTGACCATACTACTTGTAACAAGATAACGTTTGATTACTCCAAAGTATGTTATGGTTCTCACCATTGACAGTAAATGAAACTATTTCACTCTTTATTGTGGTTAGATGAGCCTCAGTGTTTGGTTCTTCTTTCTCAGACTTAATCTCTAACGTCTCTGGTACAATCACTGGGAAACCTGCCAACAAGAAAAGGAAAATCCATCATGTAAAGCTGGGAGTGGGAACTCATCCTGTGATATCACTATACAGAAATACTGTATACTGATTCCTAAGGGGAGGGGATAGGTAACTGATTGTACTTTATTATTAACCGAGTGCTGAAAACATGTTGGAGTTCATGGTGCTACCAATGTTCAAACCTCAATAATGATAATATTATCAATATAACCTTAGTGTAAAACCAAAACACATGATTTGTTTATAACACGTAGCTTATAATTCTATCCATGCTTTAATGCTATTTTCCTTAATATTGTAGAAATTTCTGTCCATTTAATAAATTAAATTAATAAAGGGAGTACATACTTACCACCAACTGGAAATGAATCTATTTCTCTCTTTATTGTGGTTAGATGGGCCTCAGTGTTTGGTTCTTCTTTCTCAGACTTAATCTCTAACCTCTCTGGTACAATCACTGGGAAATCTGCCAACAAGAAAAGGAAAATCCATCATGTAAAGCTGGGAGTGGGAACTCTTCCTGTGATATCACTATACAGAAATACTGTATACTGATTCCTAAGGGGAGGGGATAGGTAATTTATTGTATTTTATTATTAGCCCAGAGTGATGAGTGATGAAAACATGCTGGAGTTTATGGTGGTACCAATATTCTCAATATAACCTTAGACAAATCATGTGTTTGTTAATAAAACTTATTATTGTATCCATGTTTTAATGTTATTCTCCTCAATATTGTAGACATTTCAGTCCATTTTTAAAAGTAATTGAAGACACGTGAGGGTACAAGGTTACTTACCACCAACTGGAAATGAATCTATTTCTCTCTTTATTGAGGTCACATGATCCTCAGCGTTTGGTTCTTCTTTCTCCGACTTAATCTCTAATTGCTCCGGTACAACCGTTGGGAAACCTGGCAATAAGAAAGGGAAAACCCATCATGTAAAGCTGGGATATTGGTATAATGTAATACCCATCGTAAAGAAATGTTTTACTAGCCCTTCTGGCAGAAATGGACAAATATAGTTGAAGACATGTTACATTTTACCGGCTGGTAGATCAATAAAAACATAAGATTAATTTGGGTGTTTGACTCATGTTAGCTATGGCACACCTGTGAGCACGTGACCTGTATATGGGACAATGGTTAATACACAAAGCTATCTAGCCAATTCACTTTCCTCCATGCATGGTCCCTCAAACAAACATATCTCCCCTCCATCCGTCCCAATATACCATCTGTCATGAAGGGCACACTTGTGAGCACGTGACACCAGGGTTAACACACACCACTAACTAGCTGCCTCACCTTTCTCCTTCGCAAGGTACTTCAAATCAGTTCATATTTACCGTGACTCCGTTACAATATATATTTAACCTGTTACCACCACCCCCAGAGGAATGATTAAATGTACGTACAGAGTCTCTGGTCTCTGTTTATTAAGGAAACTATACACCTAACCGTCCGCAGTAACAGAGTGGGAGGGAACACATATACGAGATGGAATGTCCAAATAATTGACATGGCGTCCTAAACAGTGGCTTTGGGATCTAGCCACCTGGAGGCGAAATCAGCAATTTTTGTTTGTTATGGAAGCCATCAAGTCTATCGATGGGTGACTACATCTTTGTACCATGTCCATGAATATTTGTGGACAACTTCCATTCTACCGCTAGGACAGTGTGTCTGCTCGAGAAATCTACCTTTATATTTTGGTTAGAAAAACAAGGTTGTATGGTGCTCTAGAACAAAAAGCAGCAAGTGTGAAAATAACAAGCAAAGTCTTAGATGGAGTACCCTTCCAAGGAGAATGAGTGAGGCTAGGATATAATACTCCCAAAAGCACTTTAGATGTATAGCTGGAAAATGTAATCCCACAAGCACTGAGGTAAGGATAATACACACCTGCCGGTGTCCAGCATCAAAACATCATAGTAATAATATGGGGTATATAAACAATAAAAATCCTTGCAGCCACTGATGGAAAAGGAAAGTGGAATGAACCAATCCAAAACTCCCTGATGAAGAGACCCCTGTGGTTTCGAAACGCGTTGGAATAGACTGCGATTCGATTACCAAGTGAACAAGCACAGCCATCACCTTCACCAGCTGAACTCGTTTCTGCCAAAGCGGACACTACCCAAGGGTACTAGAAGTGTATCCCAAGATCTACAAGTCATCAAGGTGTGATCAACCTAGATGACATCGCCCCGGAGACACCTGGTTGGCGTTTGGGTAACAATCCCTGAAATGCTGTTTTAAATCATCCTTAATGTATGCTTAATACTCACCTATATTGCACAATTGAACATTATAATTCTTTTATTTTTTTTTAATAACTTTTTTATTAGGAAACAGGCAAATTTACAGGCATATATCACGTCACAATTTCCTAAAACACTTTGGTTTTCTGATTTTCCGTGTTGGAAGGGGGGGGGTGTACCGCCAAGGGTGGCGCGACCTCTGGGTCACCGGGTGACAAGGGGAACGAGGTCTGAAAAAGAGAGGGGGGGTATGGGGGGTGGGGAGGGTATTGGGGAGGAGGGGGTGTGGAGATGGGAGGGGGGGGGTGAGAGGGTGAGCCTTCCCCGCCCCGCTGACCCTAACATCCTTCAGGCTGTGGTCTGGGTGATCATGATGTCTCCTATTTGGTTCGCTTAGGTGTCAGTGAACCTCCCAGGGTTCCCATATTTTGTAATGACTTGCAGTCTTGCGTTTGAGGAACGCCGTCAGACGCTCCATAAGCATTACTTCATCTATTCTTCTCTTAACCGTCTGAATGGAGGGGGGGATAGATCTTTTTCCAGGAGAATGCCACAGCACACGTAGCCGCGGTAAGGATGGAGGAGATTAATTTTCCTACCGGGCGGTCAATTTCCTCTATTGGCCTGTCCAGGAGGAAAGTCAGTGGATCTGGGTCTAATGTGAGGCTAGTTACCTCTCGGCTTAAAGTTTGAATAGAAAGCCAAAATGTTTGGATTTTTGGGCATGACCACCAAATGTGGGCGATGTCTCCTCTCTGTCCACAGCCTCTCCAACATAGATCTGAGGCCAGGGGATAGATTTGCTTCAATCTAACTGGGGTAAGATACCAGTGTAACAAGATTTTGTAGATCTTCTCCTTTGTCGTGGTACAGATGGAAGTTCCTGAAGCAGCGTCCCATATATCCTCCCAGTTTTCTCCATCTATGTCTATACTTAATTCCGCCACCCACTTGGACATGTAGTCGTGAATGGAGGGGCATGCTTTTCTCTCCATATCAGCGTATATGTTTGAGATCAAGGCTGTTTGATGTGTGCCAGTTCGGCAAAGCCTCTCAAGATGGTGAGGGGAGGATACTCAAATTTTGGGGACAATTTTTGGAGATAATGTCTAATTTGGAGATACTTAAATGGGCTCAGTTCTGGGGCCTCGTATTTTGCTCGTAATTCTTGAAAGTTCAGCAGCCTTCCATCGCTCAGTAGGTCGGCGACCACCCTAACCCCCTTCAGACGGAAATAGTCGAACTGCTTTGGTTCACATCCTGGGGGGAAGTGGGGGTTGTTGTGGAATGGAGTAAGCAGCGAGCCTGGAGCAGTTAGTTTAAACTTTGATCTGCATTTCCGCCAGACTTCCCAGGTGTGTCTGATGGCACCAAGGTCGAACCTTCGGGGTGGTCTATCCCCCTTGTCTATGCACCAAAGGTGGGCCTGCAGGGAAGGCGTTTTTACGTAGTGGGATTCAATGTCTAGCCAACAATAGAGACCCGGATCTGCATTCCACACTACGGCTTGCCTCAACTGGGCCGCTAAATAATACTTTGTGATATCTGGGACACCCAGGCCCCCCCTTCCTCTTGACGCTAGGAGGACAGACCTGGCAACCCTGGGTCTTTTGTCCTTCCAAATGAATTTAAACATTCTATTCTGGATGTTTTTAAGTTCGGAGCCGGGGACATGGATCGGGAGTGTCTGGAAATAGTATAGCAATCTGGGGAGTATATTCATTTTTACCGAGATCATCCTCCCGATCCAAGAGATCTGGTAGTCTTCCCATTTGTCTAGATCTTTTTTGATTTTTCTGAACAAAGCTGGGTAATTGTATTTGTATAATGATTGGTAGTTGTCTGATACATTTACTCCCAGGTATTTTATGTATGAGGAACTCCATCTATAATTAAAGTTCAGTTTCATTAAGTTAACTTCCGGTTCCGGTATGTTTAAGTGTAGGGCTTCTGATTTGTCACTATTCGTTTTGTAGTCCGAAATTGTGCCGAACTCCGCCAATTCTTTATGAAGATTGGGGAGCGATGTATGGGGGTGAGTTAGGGACAATATTATGTCGTCGGCAAAGAGCGAGATTTTATCATTTGTATCGCCAATTGGTACGCCCTGAATGTTTGCATTTTCGCGTATTCTGGCCGCCAGTGGTTCGATCGTCAGGGCGAAGAGGAGAGGGGACAAGGGGCAACCCTGCCTTGTACCATTTGTTATTGAGAATCTTTGAGCTGTGCCTCTCGGGAGTTTAATTGCTGCTGACCGGTTTTGGTACAGTGCACGGACTCCCTCTAGGAATGAGTCCTTAAAGCCGAATTTTTGCAAGGTTTTGTCTAGAAATAGCCAATTTATTCTGCCAAACGCCTTCTCTGCATCTAAGCTCAAAAGAACTGCCTTGGTATTTGTAAGGTTAATGTGGTCTATTATATTTATAATTTTACGGGGGTTGTCCGAGTAAGTCTGGGTAGGATAGGGTTTAATCTGTTAGCTAGTATTTTGCTGTATAACTTTAGGTCGTTGTTCAACAGCGATATAGGGCGGTAGCTCCCACACTGCATAGTGTCTCTCCCCTCTTTGTGGATTATTGCTAGGTTAGCCAATGACATTGATGCTGGTATGGGGTCACCGTCCATAAAGGAGTTGAACAAGTCTAGCAAGTGAGGGGATAGAGATGGAAGAAACCTCTTGTAGTAGGCGTTTGTGAATCCATCAGGGCCGGGGGCTTTGGATAGTTTTAGTGCTGATACCGCATCTGCCAATTCCTCTTTCGTGATCTTCCCGTTGAGTGTCTCATTCTCCTTCTCTGTTAGAGATGGGAGATTGCAACTATCTAGGTAGTTCGAGACTGCCATGAGCCTTGATGCTCTATTATTTTCCTCCTGGGATCTGAGGTTGTACAATTTGGTATAAAATTTGGTGAATTCCTCCGCAATATGTTTGTCGTTATATAATATGGCACCTGACCTATTCTTAATCGCAGTTATTTGGGACCTCTTTTGTACCCCTCTTAATTTGCTGGCCAATAGTCTGTCAACTTTATTACCCTTATCATAGTATCTTTGGTTAGTCCATCGAAGGGCTTTTTCGACATCCTCGAGCTGGTTCTTTTTCAGCTCGTTTCTAGCGGTAGTTAAGGCTTTGTATATTTTCCCCGAGGGATTAGATTTGTGTTGTTCTAGTTTGATTATTTTCTCTGTCAAGTCTTTGAGTAATTTTGCTTTTACTTTCTTTCTATGGGATGCTATGGAGATAAGAGTACCTCTAATGGTTGCCTTATGGGCTTCCCATAGTACCGCTGAGAATGAGACTGAACCTCAGTTGTTTCTGAAGTACTCTGATAGGGCTGACTTGATTTCTCTCTCTATTTCCGGATGATTCAATAATGAATCGTTTAGTTTCCAGTTAAATGCGCTCGACTTTGTGAAGGGAACTGAGAGTTAGTGAAATAGGGGCATGATCCGACCAAGTGATCGGGCCTATATCAGTTTTTTGGGAGGCCTCCAAGACATTCTTGGTTGTAAAGAGGTAGTCAATGCGAGAATAGGTCTGGTGGGGTGCGGAGTAGAAGGTATAGTCCCTTTGGCCCTGATGTTGGGATCTCCATACGTCCACTAGGGAGAATTCTTTAATAATTGCCTTGAATGCCGTTCCCATCTTTAGGGATAGTACCGTGTGGGGGCGGTTCGAATGGAGTGTTCTATCCTCCAATGGGTTTAAGGCCATGTTTAGGTCGCCTCCCACTATCAGTGAGGATAGGTAGGTGGGGTCAATTGTACTTAAAACTGTTTTCAGGAACTCTGGTTGGTTCTCGTTTGGTGCATAGAGGTTGATCAGGGCGATCGCCGTGCCTGCCAGTGAGCCATATACCACAAGAAATCTACCCCCTGGGTCTGACACTTTTTTGACAAAATTGAATGGAGTTCCCTGACGGATTAAGATGGCTACCCCTCGTTTCTTGATACTGAATGAGGAGTAATAGCCCATCGGGAATGTATTATTAAATGTTTTGGGTGGCTCGTGGTCTGTGAAGTGCGTCTCCTGGAGAAAGATGATATCTCCTTGGGATCTTTTCATCTCCTGAAAAGCTAGTTTTCTCTTTCTATGACTCTGGAGTCCTTTAACATTAAGGGAGATAACTTTGATTGGGGCTTGATTAGCCATTTTTATTATCTATGAAGGGGGTTTTTCGGGTCACACCTTTCCCAACCGGGGGACCTTGATTGATTACTGTATCTATGGGGTTGGAAATTACATCTCTGGCAGGAGAAGGTGGCCTGGTATCTGGATCTGGGTCAGCGGGCTTGGGGGGGCGGAGGGGGTCAGGGTAGGTGGAAGGGGTTAATGATAAGCAAAGAAAAGAAAGAAAGCTCCCTAATAGCCGCACAAGAGAACACCTATACCTATGTTAAAAATTACTATTTATTAATAAATGATTAAAATATATTTATTGCAGCAAAAAGCTAACGTGAACCAAAGTGATTAAAATAAATTAAAAAACGGAGGAGGTAACTGTATGCCTAATTCAAACTAACAGTGTATGCTAGGAATAACTATTTTAGAATGTCCCACTGCTATATAATTATACTAACAGTGGTAGTTATACCAATACAGTTCTATATAGTTTGAGGACTACACCTAAATGGAGAGTATAGCTTAATGTAGTGTGTGTGCTCAGAATAATATATTTGTTGAGCCAGCTAATGCTAGTATACGGATATATACACACACATATGTACCAGACCAACGGGTTCAAAGGTAAATGAACCTAGAGGTCTGTTATGTTTAGCAGAACAGCTATTTCAAGATCACAAAGTATGTGTCTTGTACTCAGAACCATGACAAATAGGAAAGTAGTCAGAGTGTTGTGCTTCCTTTAGAAGGCTCCGAAACACTAACTGAGAGAAGGCAACAGACCTCTCCGATATAGCCAGTGCACTAGGTGGTGACGCTTAGCCTGCCCAACATATGTTTCACCGTTGTGGCTTCATCGGGGGCTAAACATAACAGACCTCTAGGTTCATTTACCTTTGAACCCGTTGGTCTGGTACATATGTGTGTGTATATATCCGTATACTAGCATTAGCTGGCTCAACAAATATATTATTCTGAGCACACACACTACATTAAGCTATACTCTCCATTTAGGTGTAGTCCTCAAACTATATAGAACTGTATTGGTATAACTACCACTGTTAGTATAATTATATAGCAGTGGGACATTCTAAAATAGTTATTCCTAGCATACACTGTTAGTTTGAATTAGGCATACAGTTACCTCCTCCGTTTTTTAATTTATTTTAATCACTTTGGTTCACGTTAGCTTTTTGCTGCAATAAATATATTTTAATCATTTATTAATAAATAGTAATTTTTAACATAGGTATAGGTGTTCTCTTGTGCGGCTATTAGGGAGCTTTCTTTCTTTTCTTTGCTTATCATTAACCCCATCCCTGCCAGCACCACCTCCGCACTCTTATTGCAGTTTTTGTTCCGTCACCACACATTCACAATTTATTGGTTCCCCATATCTCCATTGGTGTAGTGCAAGGCGCACAACTTGACCTTTTTAGGCCATTCTATCTTCTTAGGTGGAAGGGGTATAAGACTGCTGGGACAGTACCAGCAGGTAAAGAAAAAGAGGATGGGGGCCTAAGGGCGCCCCCAATAAAGTGTAGCCGGAATCGTGTACCGGCATTCGGACTCAGGGTCCTTGGGGGGGTAAACCCGGGAGTACGGACCGGCTCGTCCAGGGGGGTGTGGACCCCTAAATGTTTTTTTTCGAGATCATTTTCCCTATGTATATATAGCAACCAGGGAAGGGGAGAGAAAGAAAAAAAGAGGGGGAGGATGGAGGCGGGAGGAGGGGGAGGAAGGTAGAGGGGGAGAGGGGAGGAGAGGGGGGAGAGGGGGAGGGGAGGAGAGAGAAAAAAAAAAGGAAGGGGGGGGGGGGGAATAGGTAGGTACCCCATAGTAGGGAAGTGGTGGACTGCGGTGATCAGGTGGTACAGGTAAACTTTTGCACAAACATACATTCAAGTAATATAATCAGTGGTTTCCCAGCATGTGAGATCAGCTATTTCAAAGAGTCCCTCTGAGTAAACGTTTTCAGGGGCCATACTTATAGCATAGCAATAATAACATAAACAACCTTAACTTTAACAATCCTAGGCCGTGGGGGAGGGAGGGGGGGAGGGAGGGAAAGGGGGAGGGAGGGAGGGGGGAGGTAGGTACCCTGTAGTAGGGTAGTGGTGGACTGCGGTAATCAGGTGGTACAGGTAAACTTTTGCACAAACATACATTCACGTAATATAATCAGTGGTTTCCCAGCATGTGGAATCAGCTATTTCAAAGAGTCCCTCTAAGTGAACTTTTTCAGGGGCCATACTTATAGCATTAACATCATATACAACCGTAACTTTAACAATCCTTGATCGTGTTATACAGTGCTCATACAGTGCCGATACTGAGCGGCTAATCTGCTGTCAAAGGAGGGATATTTGTGAGTATCTTAGCCAACCTCACGTCAATGGTGTCCGCCTACACAGTGTCGCTTCTGAGAGTGTCTTTATTGCGGGGTGAGACGGCCTTTATATGTGGGCTCATATTTTTGAGCCTGGTGGTGGGGTTTGCTGTGCTATTGTTGCGTGCCCCTAGGTCTGAGGGAGGCGCAGCGGCAGCTTAGCGTATTCTACTGCTAGAGTATCCGCGTGGTTGCCGATTTGACCCGTTATCTGCAAGTAAGGTGGGAGGGCCCTGTTATGCTTTATGGTCAGGGTGGGCGCGGAGTGTTTGTCCAACCCCCCCTCCCCATTCCTCCCCTTACAGACCGTCTTCAGGAACGGGTATGGCCCTCCGCAGCTGGCGCTGTGGCTTCATCTCGTCGGTACCTCATAGGAGGGGGTACCGCCATAGGCTCCAAAACAGCTCTTCTCGCGGGATCAACGGCCCCCTTCCCTCCCCCCCACCCCCAAAATCAAGGCCGCAGCTGGCATCTCCTTCTCGGTTCTGCTCCTAGATCTGCTCGCGTGGATCTTCCATTATTCCGCATGCGGGACTCCGATGTGGCCCGGGTTCTGGGTGCGTCGTCTAGGTGCACTCAACGGGGTGGTCCTCAAATACGGGTTCAGCAGCGGCTTCGTCTCCCGCAGCGCTTCAGGGGTGTGCTGTCTCTTGTGTGTTCCCTCTCCATGGTGTAGGCAGGTCAGCTGGGTTTGCAGAGATTTTATCGTGCTATTCAGGTGCCCTTAACGGAGTGAACGGCCACCAGTAAATGCATCAGGGTCTCCTCCTCAGTAGTCACTGTAGACAGTGGTATCTGCTTACCACTGGGGCAGGTCTGCGGCAACGGCCAACTGGGAATAAAAGGGTCGGTTTGGTTCTCTCTTTACTTTCTTTTTCCCTGCGTCTGGGTCTGAGCAGCGGTTCTACGGGAGGAGCGGTTGGACTCTTCTTCTTCCGTCTCTCGGCTCGGGCACTCTTCTGACCCTCATGAGGGCGGGGGAGTGAGGCCTAATGCCCTTGCAAATGCCGCCATATCCTCCGGGCGTCTCAGGGTTAGGAATTTCTCGTTCTTGCTGGCCGTCTGTCTAAACGGGAATCCCCACCTGTAGCGAACGCAACTTTCCCGCAGGAGCAGCGTTAGGGGCTTGAGTTCTTTTCGCCTGTTAACGGTGGTTCTGGACAAATCACTGTAGACTTGTATTTTTTCCTCTTGGAAAGTAATATCGCCTTTCTCTCGGCAGGCTGTCAGGATTCTTTCTTTAGTGGTGTAACTGTGGAATTTGACAATCGGGTCCCTTCTTCTATTTGGATCCTCCGACCTGGGGCCAAGGGCTCAGTGGGCCCGGTCTATCTCCATGTCTCTGGGTTCCATATCACTGCATAGGGAGGAGAAAAGTTCCAGGAGGTACGGCCGGATGAGATCAGGGAGAACAGCCTCAGGAACATTGCGGATCCGCAGATTCCGTCTTCTATCCCTGTTCTCCTGATCCTCTATCGCGTCCTTGAGGCCTGTCACCACCTCTCCCAGTCGGAATACTTCATCTTCGGCCTCCATTAACCTCTGAAGAGTCTCTCCCTGTTTTGTCTCGAGCTCGGTGCTTCTCTCAGTCAGGCCTGAGATCTCCCCCTTGAGCTCCGTGACGGCTGCCTTAAGATCTTGTTGCAGAGAGGAATAGAGTTTGCTGTGGAGGGATGTCATTAAGTCCTCGAGATATGCTTTTGTTATTGACTCTCCTGGGTTGTGGTGGTCGCGTGCAGCTGTGGGGGAGCCGCGTGCGTCGGCGCCATCTTGATTTTCAGGCGCCGTGCCTGGGTTTCTCTGTGCCGGCGGAAAGTATTTAGTCACCGCCGGAGTTGTGGCTTTTTTTTGTCGCGACTGCATTGCCGCAGTATTCCTCCTTCTGGGGATGTTTGCTTGGGGCCAGAAACGTTAGGGGAAAGGTGGTGGTCCAGGGGGGGGGGGGGGTGGGCGAGACGCAAGGCTGGCGCAGGCACCGGGGGATCCTTGTGGAGGAATGAAGTAAAGTTATTTATTTATTTATTCTGTACTGACTGGGCAGCTGCAGTGATGTGGTACTCAGTGCTTCTGACAGCATTAGGGATACTCTGCTGTTAGCACTCCTCGTGTGATGTTGGTGACTCCGTGGGGTGCCCCCTCCAGATGGCCGCTTCTCCCTCTCTGCCACACCACAAGGGCCTACCCCCTCCCGGCGCTCTCTCTCCCCCTCCTCCGATTCGGTATTTATTTATGGCTACGTTTGTTGCCGGGGGACCCGCAGCACTGACGCAGTACTCGCGGCTCTCCTCGCGGCCGCGGGAGGTTGCAGCGGGTGTTCCTCCAGTTCAGAAGGCAGGGGGAGCTCCGTCCCTGTCCACCGCCGACTCTCCGGCTTCAGACCTCACGGGACACACGGTGCCTCGCCACCCTTCTGCTCCGTTGGGCCCACGCCTCGCAGGGGGTCTCCCACGGCTGATCTTCGGATCGCCGAGATCAGTCTCTCCGGGGCTCTAAGATGTTCCGGGGCTGGGACCTTGATAATTAAGAAAAGGTGCTTTTTTTGCAGAATTATACGTAGGGGTCCACAGAGCTTTCCTAGGACGCAGCCATGCCTGGTGACGTCACCAGAAGCCCCCCGAACATTATAATTTTTAATGCACTAGGAGCGTTGTGCGCTGTGTTTTTCTCTGCTAGATGGCGCACCTCCCCTGCAGTCCTACTCTGACTCTCACTCAAGTGATTCTACTACCGGCTAATACTTGAAGCCCGCAGCCGCATACCATCTCCCGCCGCCATATACCATCTCCCGCCGCCGTATTCCTTCTCCAGTCGCCGTATATCATCTCCCCCTGCCGCCTGTTAAGCACCGGTTCGGCGAACGTCAGAAATCCTAAGAACAGGTTCGCACGAACCAGTGCGAACTGGCTGAATCCCACTCACGCCGCCTCCCTTAGTAGCCACGCCCCCCCCCGGCCCCTGCTCTAAGATTTTTGCTGGACAGCCGAGGGAAACTTAGAATGTCCATAATTTGGGAGGTGAGTCACATTGGAAGGTCAAAATAGTTTCGTTGACCTAAAAATCCGCAGCAGAATGTCCAGTGAACGTTTTGTTGTGCTATATAGTGCCGTTTGTGAGATTTCGATGCTTCTGACATACAAATGGAATCCAACTTAGAATTATATTATAGATACTCACTTAATAAGCGTGGATCCATGCTGGCAGTGGTCAGTGCTCCGCTGTCCATGCTGGGAGTGGGCAGTGCTCCGCTGTCCATGCTGGCAGTGGGCAGTGCTCCGCTGTCCATGCTGGTAGTGGGCAGTGTGCCTCTGAAGGTGCAGAGATAAGATGGTCCTTGATTTAGATTTGGTGGATGCCAACTGTACCTGTATAAAAGAGAAGAAATGTAATTAGTACGATCTGTTTTATTGGACAAATATACAGCATTTAGTGTGAGCTTTCAAACCTAAAATTATAAACACAAAACAACCCCAAAGGAGTCAGAGACAGGGACACCAACACCCACATCTGGTCCATCCTCAAACAGGAACCTAATTTCAAACATTACAAAATACATTCATGGCTCAGGATTGCTACAACATAACCATCTAGTATAAAGAGTCAGGAATCAACAGCTATAAGAATAGCATTGCCCTCCTCAGAGAGACTTCGATGTATGTATGTATGTATGTATGTATGTATGTATGTATGTATGTATGTGACCTGTGGGGAGAAAAGGGAAGGGATTTTAACCCCTGCTCTGCCTAAAATGATAGGTTGATAGTAGTGCTACGGTGCTACATCCAGGATAGTTTATAACCAGACAGACGAACAAGAAAATAAATCCACTTTACGGTGAGCCTCAGGTTCTGTGGTTAGAGAAATTGTTATATGAATTATAAATAAAACTTCATATTTTATTTGAACGTGTATAAACAATAAATGACGATAGGTAGTTGCGCTAATAGTTAAAATGCCGTCAAAGTCTAGGTGGTGTCTGTTCAGTGTAGGCGCTTTTCTGGGAGCATAATGCTTCTCTTTGGTTAAATAGGGGGCCTAGATCATAGGCATTTTAGTGAAATATATATATATATATATATATTTTTTTTTTTGTGTGTGTGTTCCCCGGGTTAGTTCTTGTAATGTCTCCGAAGATTTATTCATATCAAGAAGTGGACTATATATTTGAAAATGTGCCTGATACTTTTAGGATTCCTAGATTAACCTATAAGGGTATCTAGGTGCAAGTGGACCCTTTGCTGTAGTATTATTGGGTTTAGCTTACACAGGCATTTTCCCTTAAAGCTGCAGTTCAGGCTTATTTTTTTTTTTTTTTAAATTATAGTTTTTTTTACTTCAATAGTTTCATGTGGGCAATCTCTACTTACCTAAAGAACTGCATAGCTGCTGGTCAATTCGTTCTCCGTCTACTGATCAGCAAAGTTAAATATTTAAATTCTTTAAATATGGGAAATGTATTTCCTGTTTCAGTCCCTCAGTGGAAGCTCATGAATATTCATGAGCACTCCTGCACCGACATATGCAAGAGGGAGGGCAGGGCTCACAAAGGGGTGTGCCAGGGCTTGTGACAGGACATGAAGGGGCAGTGCCTTAGTAAATGGTTGTTAAAATAGAATACAAGAAAATTGGTCTTTCAAAGTTGTTTTTTAAAAAACAGAAAATGCTAAAAGTATTTTTTCTTACTACAGAACTGATTTATTAAAAAAAAAAAAAACACACATGCAGGATATTGTCTGAACTGCAGCTTTAATGGGAATATAGATATGTGTGTGTGTGTGTGTGTGTGTGTGTGTGTGTGTGTGTGTGTGTGTGTGTGTGTGTGTACACACACACACACACACACACACACACACACACACACACACACACACACACACACACACACACACACACACACACACGTGTATGGCAGGCCAATTTAAATTGCTGTACCCATGAATTTCAATTCTCTTGCAACTGAAAGTGTTAACGGATTCCCAACTTAATTTTTTCACTTCATTGTGCGTCGCCATGGCAACATATGGTTACAAAATGCCTTTGAGATGCATCCGTTGGTCAGACCTCCCTGTGTATGGAGCCCCTTTGAGACAGATATCCTGTGGGAGAAGGAGCGGCTCGGTGAGTAAAGGAACTGACTGGCACTGAGTTTGAACAATTCTCGGTATCAGCTCCTTGTGACTTTGGGAAAGTCACTTTATCTCCCTGTAAAAACATAGATTGTAAGCTCCACAGGGCAGCGCTATACAAGAACATATTATTATAACTTCGCAGGCAACAGACTTACACATTAATAACATGAGAGCGCGTTAGATGAGCAGTGACAGGGCGGGATAGAAGCGCTAATAGTCTATAGAGCGGAGATAAGAAGCACTTCCAGGCATAATATCGCAGCCCTATTCTGAACAGTAAATTAGCAGCGTCCCTGTATGTACAAATGCAGACAACGTTTAACCCTAATTAGCGCCACCAATTAGAGACCGGAAGCAGCACCCACAATATATAGCTATCCTGCCGCAGTGACAGATATAACAGCCTGACACCCAAGTGACCATAGAGGATAACAGCCCAGGTATATCTGCAGGGTACCTTGCAGTTAGGAGGGGGGTCCCCGGCGGTTAGGGGGGCTCTGGTCTCTCCTCTGCTGCAGTCACAGATCCGGGTCACTGCTATTTTTCTAATGTTCTGATTTCTCAGGAAGTGGAAACACTGACTACATCCGGGTCACAGCTCCGTGTCCTACTGCGCATGCTCACACGCAGGGGATCATGGGAGTTGTAGTTTTTATAGACCAGTACAGATTAAGTGTCACATACAGTGTAGATCAGTAACATTTCCCAGAGACTGTGCTAGGGAGAGAGAGAGTTACTTCTGCATGTAGATGTGTATACTCCTCTTGGTCCTTAATATATCGCAGTAAAGCTGCTTCAGTTCCTCCCTTTTGGTCAATGCTGATATGAAGGAGGTAACCTGGATATAATATAACCCCTGAGGCTGTAATAACACTAAAGTACTCACATTTATACATACACCTGTTCTCTCTGTGTCTCTCATAGGCAGGGCTGGGGCAGCACAGGCAGAGCTGGGGCAGGACAGGCAAGGCTGGGGCAGGACAGGCAGAGCTGGGGCAGCACAGGCAGGGCTGGGGCAGCACAGGCAGGGCTGGGGCAGCACAGGCAGGGCTGGGGCAGCACAGGCAGGGCTGGGGCAGGACAGGCAAGGCTGGGGCAGGACAGGCAGGGCTGTTCCATCTGCTGCAGTCAGAGACTGTACTAGGGAAAGTCTCTCACAGACAGGGCTGGGGCAGGGCTGCTGGTTTTGTCTGTGAAGTGCAGATTGAGCTGATTTTATCATTTATTTTCCAAGTTCCAGCTGAGACAATAACAAGCCCCACCCGTCTCCCCACACAGAGCCCCCCCCTGCCCCCACACAGAGATCCCCCCCCCGCTCCCCACACAGAGACCCCTCTTCTTCCCCACACAAAGCCTCCCTGCCCCAACACATTGCTGCTCCCCACACAGAGCCCCCACCCCCCACACAGAGCCTCCCCTGCCCCCACAGAGATCCCCCTGGCCCAACACATTGCTGCTCCCTACTCAGAGCCCCCACCCCCCACACAGAGACCCCTTGTTCCCACACACACAGCCCCAGTTGGTATATGGGGACGGATTTCGGTGAGATATTGTTAATTTGAGGGATATTTGGGAGGGTGAAAGTGGGACAGCATGTGAACTTTATATTAACCCTTTTCCGTAGACAGGTCATGTGCTCACAGGTGTGCCGTACGTGACAAATGGTTTAGACCAGGGGTGTGCAAACTGGGGGGCGCAAGAGCCACTTGAAAGACACCCTGCATCTCTTTAAACAAATCTTTTAAAGCCTTTGACGTGATTTGGCAATTTTCTCCTGTCTCTTGGTCTTGTTCTGTGTCAATAAAGTGTCCCCCTTGTTGTTGTGGCCGATCTTGTTGTTCCTGTGCACGCGCGGGCGTCATCTTGGATTTCGAGAACCGGAGAGGCAGCTTTCAAGAGGTAACAGGACACTGAGGGGGTCGGTGGCTTCTTATCTTTTTTAGGGGGAGGCATCCCTGTAGGTTCCGCTGGCGGGAGGAGGTCTTTTCAAGAAATGTCAGCCGATTTGGAGGGCTAAATCATCCGCGATCGTAGCGGAGTCCACGGAGCTGCTTCAGAGTGCTCCCATCCTCCTTTACGCTGCATGCGTGCCCCCCTATATTGTATTTTTAAACCCAAACCATACTTTCATTAACCCCTCAAGCACCAGATGGATTGAAATACATAATATCTAATGATATCATGACAGGGGCATTAACCCCTTACATACCAGTGATACAGGGGGGTGGGGGAGGGATAAAGAGAGGGGTCTTCTTATGATCCAACTCTTGACTCTCAGTCTTTTATATTTCCATATGAATTTGGAAATCCGAGACCGAAGAGTGCGAATATAATTAAGCACTACCGGCACTGGCAGCGTTTAAGATAGATACAGAATTCGAGGGAGCAAGTTCATTTTTATTGATTTTCCAAGCATAGATATACAGAAAAAAAACATTGGAGGATCAGTATTGGGAGAGCGGGGGAGGGGGCTCATGGGTTGAATACTTTAAAGAAAAGGGGATATTGGGGGGGGAGAGCAGAATGGTGAATCGACAATTCTTAATGCTTTACATAATTGTGACTCAATATGGTTGAGCATTTTGGGACCGCTTCTAAGTCTGTAGTGGGGAACATCTCTGGGGGACCTGGATAATTGTAAAAAAAAAAACGTATTAGGTGACCTTGCAGGGAGGAGCGAGGGAAACTCCTGGCAAGTCCCTAGGAGAGGCATATAATTGGTCCCAAGGGGTTACAGGCTCAGGGAGCCCATCTTCTAGAAATATTGTATTGGTAATACAGTCCATATTCTACAAAGTAGAATTGCCATGACAACGGGACGCTACGTGACATGACGCTAGTGTCACGCAGCCATGACAACATGGCGTCATTTGATGCCACGCAGCCATGTTCACTGCGGTCGGAGGGGGAGTTGCAGCAGGATCTCGGGAGGCGCCGCCGCAAGCGAGGGAATTTTTTTTTACATTTTCTCTGGGTTGGCCTTCAGTAGAAGGTGGCAACCCTGCCTGGGACACCATTTCTTCCCCCATCCTTCATTTACAAATGCTTTCAATGTCTGCCCTTCACTGCATTCATCACCCTCATTCATCCACCACTCATCCTTCGATGCTCCCTTTGTTTAAAAATACATTTCATTTATAGCATGTTAAAAATATATAAGACTTGTCAAACAATATGTTATGTATTTTTAACATTTTATAAATGAAACGCGCAGATTTTTTTTTTTTTTTTAATAACATTATTGAAGCAGGGGGTCCCTGAGCTGAACCGCATTCATTTCAGTCCCTGCTTCCCGAGTTAAAGGCTACCGGGCTGCACCAGTCTGGAAGAGATGTGCAGTGAGAGTAGACAGAATCAGTCACTCTCTGCGCATCTCTAACAGGCGATCATGTGGATTATTTTTTTAATTCTTTATTTGTATTCCAGATTTTCAGAACAGTAAACATTCAACACAGTATAATACACTACAAAACAATTGACATTTTAAATGATAAAAACATACGTACATACAATCACAAAATAAGTAAAATGAGATTAAAACAAAATCTAAAAACATGTCAAACCCATATTTAATAGTCCCAGTTGTAGGCATTATTCCCAATTTGGCAGATATTTCCTCTCAAACCTTTTCATACTATACTGTTACCAATAAACTCTGACCATGGCCGCCAGAGAAGCTAAAATGTTAACATTGTATCAGTTCTTATATATGATAATAAACACACAGATACCAAACAAGCTCTGAGAAACCACAAACATTACCACATTATCTATATGTATATATAAGTGTCAGAAGGAGTGCAAGTGGACCTCATTGCAAGCAATCGCCTCTGGCCTTTAAGTAGCAGGCAGTTGCTATACAACTTTGCTTGTGCATAATAGTTGTACCTTGTTCCGTCTGAGCTCTGCTTTGCCTTTGTTTTGCCTGCCGCCTATCACGACCTTGGAACTGGACCTAACTACCCCATGTCTGCTTTGACCTCGGAACTAGACCTAACTACCCCTGCATCCCAGGCCAAGGTATTGTATATCTTTATTTATATAGCGCCAAAAGTGTACTCAGCGCTTCACAAAGAATACAGTACATCGAATTGTAAAAATACAATAAGTGCAGCAAAAATCAGACAATGGGAAAGGAAATCCCTGACCCGAAGAGCTTACAATCTAAGAGGTTTGAGGGGAAACTTACAGAAAGCAGGTGAGGGAATAAGTGCTGTAGATGGGTGTGCTTGGCCACAATGGGTGGTATAAGTGACTGTGGGACAATAGCCATGAGTGCAGGCTATTGGGATGCTTGATTTGTGGGGCAAGTTTTAAGGTTAGTCAGTGTTAAATGAAAAGGCTAACACCATTTAAAGGGGAAGAGGTGGCAGGGAGGCGTAGGTGAGATCAGGTGTGTATGTCTGGCTTCAGGCTTAGGGAAGATCCCCAGCAGCAGGAAGGAGTAGATAGAGGGTGTGAATAGAGGATTTGTGTGTGTGTTTTTTATTGAGGGGTAAAGAAGATGGAGATATATGAATAGAGTTGGAGACATGGGGCTGGTAGAAAGAAATGTGTATTTTGAAAAGAAGCGAGGTCAGAGCAAATATAAATAGTAGCAGCGGCATGGCAGCAGTAGTTTAGTGCTGAGATGTGTGGTCTGGGATAGAAAATGTCCACCTTTCCAGCATAGTTCCCATCCAGGATTGAGGGCCCATAGGTGTTCTGTAGTCCCCTTGTTTCCCTCCTGTTGAAGGTCTTTGTATTACTCCCTACCTCTGCCCTGCTGGTCCATATCCTGTCCTGCAGTCAGCAACGTTACACGAGCCAGGTTGTTTAGCAAATGCCTGCTACTTAAAGGCCAGAGGCAGTTGCTGGCAATGAGGTCCAAAGCGAGGCTTACTTCCTGTGAGGGCACGGATTGCCAAGAAGCAAGATGGCAGTGATTGCTTCGGAGATGATTTCACTTCCCGACAGCAGTCACCCTGGATGTTCGGGGAGATCCCTTATACCATAGCACTGACTGGTCCATGTCAGGCAAGGTCTTCTGTGACAATTATCATGACAGTATCATGTTACCTGCCTTTTTTTTATTACTGTGGTATTGCTATGCTACCAGTATATTGACAAACCCTACTCTAAAATAGCAAATGTTTATCCCCTGTATGAATCCTCTGGTGTGTGTGGAGATGGTCCTTCCGTGAAAAGCTTTTCCCACACTCACTACATGTGAAAGGTTTCACCCCTGTGTGAATCCTCTGGTGCCTGGAGAGGCGGCTCTGATCAATGAATTGTTTCTCACACACCGAACATGTGTAAGGTTCCTCCCCTGTATGACTCATCTGGTGTGTGAGGAGATGGTCCTTCCGTGAAAAGCTTTCCCCACACTCACTACATCTGAAATGTTTCACCCCTGTGTGAATCCTCTGGTGCCTGGAGAGGTGGCTCTGATCAATGAATTGTTTCTCACACACAGAACATGTGTAAGGTTTCTCCCCTGTATGAATCATCTGGTGTGTGAGGAGAGACTCCTTCCGTAAAAAGCTTTTCGCACACTCGCTACATTTGAAATGTTTCACCCCTGTGTGAATCCTCTGGTGACTGGAGAGGTGGCTCTTATCAATGAACTGTTTCTCACACACCAAACATGTGTACTGTTTCTCCCCTCTGTGAATCCTCTGGTGTGTGAGGAGATGGTACTTCTGTGAAAAGCTTTTCCCACACTCTTTACATGTGTAAGGTTTCTCCCCTGTATGAATCCTCTGGTGTTTGAGGAGGCTTCCCTTGTCACCAAATTGTTTCTCACACTCAGTACATCTGAAATGTTTCACCCCTGTGTGAATCCTCTGGTGGCTGGAGAGGTGGCTATGATCACTGAATTGTTTCTCACACACCAGACATGTGTAAGGTTTCTCCCCTGTATGAACCCTCTGGTGTTTGACAAGGCTTTGCTTTACACTGAATTGTTTCTTACACTCTGTACATGTGAAAGGTTTCTCCCCTGTATGAATCCGCTGGTGTTTGAGAAGGCTTTGCTTTTCATTGAATTGTTTCTTACACTCTGTGCATGTGTAAGGTTTCTCCCCTGTATGAATCCGCTGGTGTTTGAGAAGGCTTTTCTTTTCATTGAATTGTTTCTCACACACTGTACATGTGTAAGGTTTCTCCCCAGTGTGAATCTTTTGGTGTGAGAGAAGACTGCTCTGCTGTGAAAACCTTATTCCGCACTCTGTACATGTGTAAGGTTTCTCCCCAGTGTGAATCTTCTGGTGTAAGAGGAGATGGTCCTTCCGTGAAAAGCTTTTCTCACACTCACTACATCTGAAAGGTTTCACCCCTGTGTGAATCATCTGGTGCCTGGAAAGGTTGCCCTGAACAATGAATTGTTTCTCACACACCGAACATGTGTAAGGTTTCTCCCCTGTGTGAATCCTCTGGTGCGATAGGAGTTTCCCCTTCCGTGAAAAATGTTTTCCACAGTCTGTACAGGTAAAAGGTTTCTTGCTAGTGTCGACACAAAGGTGTGTGATCAAATCCATATTCAGCGAGAAGCTTTCCCCACACTTACAACAAAGGAAAAGCGGAGCACTCCTTCTTGACTCACTCTCGTATATTTCAGTCTGTGCTGTGAGCTGTACAAGGCCTGTAAATTCACCCTCCGGTGGCACTGGTTCCTTGCATGTGTCCAATATGTGGTAGGAATCATTGGTTTTTGGCACCTCAGGGCTGCAGGAAGTGAAGCAGCGTTTGGACATGCAAGAGGTCCAGTTCTGCTCCTCGTTCAGGCAGTTCTCTAACAAAAGAGAACAAAAAAGACAGAGCTCAAATGTTTTCAATCTGTAAAGCAAATGAATAAAAAATACTTTGCAGAATTTACTTAATCACTACTACATTAACAAAATGTTCTGGTTACTCTATACCCATAGCTCTAAAACAGTGGCCCTTGGATATCCAAAACCCCCAATGACTTTGGTAGTGTTCCCCAAAGACCTGCAATATGTTTCTGGCAGTTCACACAGTTAATTTTGATAGACATATATGTATTCATTCCTGTATTGATTATATATGTGTACATTTACATTCTCCAAATCATAATTAACTTTACTTCTCATGGACAAGTTCAATGTTAAGGGAGTAGTGGTCTATCATACTAGTGAGTTAGTGCTATCAAGCCAACCCGACAGAAATATATAGTGTAAAGATACAGTTAGGTCCGGAAATAATTGGACACTGATACAAGTTTTGTTATTTCGGCTGTGTACCAAAATAAATTCAAGTTACAGTTAAATAATGAATATGGGCTTAAAGTGCAGTCTATCAGCTTTAATGAGGGTATTCACATCCAAATTGGAGAAAGGGTTTAGGAATTACATCTCTTTAATATGTAGCCCCCTCTTTTTCAGGGGACCAAAAGTAAATTGGACAATTGACTCAAAAGCTGTTTCATGGACAGGTGTGGGCTATTCCTTCATTATTTCATCATCAATTAAGCAGGTAAAAGGTCTGGAGTTGATTCCAGGTGTGGCATTCGCATTTTGAAGCTGTTGCTGTGAACCCACAACATGCGGTCAAAGGAGCTCTCAATGCAAGTGAAACAGGGCATCCTTAGGCTGCAAAAAAGAAAATCCATCAGAGAGATAGCAGGAACATTAGGAGTGGCCAAATCAACAGTTTGGTACATTCTGAGAGAAAAAAAAAAAAAAAAAAGAACGCACCGGTGAGCTCTGCAACATAAAAAGGCCTGGACAACCACGAAAGACAACAGTGGTGGATGATCGTAGGATCCTTTCCATGGTAAAGAAAAACCCCTTCACAACATCCAGCCAAGTGAAGAACACTCTCCAGGAGGTAGGCATATCATTATCCAAGTCTACCATAAAGAGAAGACTTCACGAGAGCAACTACAGAGGGTTCACCACAAGGTGCAAACCCTTCATAAGCCTCAAGAATAGAAAGGCCAGATTAGACTTTGCCAAACAATATCTAAAAAAGCCAGCCCAGTTCTGGAACAGCATTCTTTGGACAGATGAAACTAAGATCAACCTGTACCAGAATGATGGGAAGAAAAAGTATGGAGAAGGCTAGGAACGGCTCATGATCCGAAGCATACCATATCATCTGTAAAACACGGTGGAGGCAGTGTGATGGCATGGGCATGCATGGCTTACAATGGCACTGGGTCACTAGTGTTTATTGATGATGTGACAGAAGACAGAAGCAGCCGGATGACTTCTGAAGTGTATAGGGATATATTGTCTGCTCAGATTCAGCCAAATTCAGCGAAGTTGATTGGACGGCGCTTCACTTTACAGATTGACAATGACCCAAAACATACTGCGAAAGCAACCCAGGAGTTTAAGGCAAAGAAATTGAATATTCTGCAATGGCCAAATCAATCGCCTCATCTCAACACGATCGAGCATGCATTTCACTTGCTGAAGACAAAACTTAAGGCAGAAAGACCCACGAACAAACAACAACTGAAGACAGCTGCAGTAAAGGCCTGGCAAAGCATCACAAAGGAGGAAACCCAGCGTTTGGTGATGTCCATGCGTTCCAGTCTTCAAGCAGTCATTGCCTGTAAAGGATTCTCGACAAAAGTATTAAAAAGGAACATTTTATTTATGATTGTGTTAATTTGTCCAATTACATTTGAGCCCCTGAAATACTGTAAGGGAACTGTGTATGAAAATGGTTGCAATTCCTAAACGTTTCATACGATATTTTTGTTCAACCCCTTGAATTAAAGCTGAAAGTCTGCAATTGCATCTCGGTTGTTTCATTTCAAATCCATTGTGGTGGCGTACAGAGCCAAAATTATGAAACTTGTGTCGGTGTCCAATTAATTCCGGACCCAACTGTAGGTGGGAGAAGTATACCTGGGCATCTACACATGGCCCAATTGCTCCATTTTGGGTCTTACATAGTGGATGATGTTGAAAAAAAGACACACGTGTCTCTCTGCTTGCGTCTGTCGCTTCCTCTCCCTCTCTCCCCCTCCCCCTCCCTGCATCTCTTTCTCTCTCTGCCTGCGATAGAGGAAAAGGAGAGCGAGAGAGCGGGAAAGGAGAGCGAGAAAGGCGAGCGAGAGAGCGGGAAAGGAGAGCGAGAGAGGGAAAGGAGCAAGAGAGGGAGAGACTATATTGAATTGGTCAGTAAATTCCAGAGGTAAAATGGAGGAAGAAAAGTAGTTAGATGGTGGTTTGAGTAGAGTCAAATACAGAGAGGAGGCAGCGTGGGCTAGACTTGTGAGTGTCCATTACTGAGGAAAAGTAGCTTTGTTTAGCCTGGGAGTGGGAACAGTTGAAACCAGATAGATTACATTTGTAGTGGAGGGTGTAAGAGAGAGTATGAGATTTCCTCTAGGGGCACTCAGAGGAGCGAGTGCAGGAGCAAAGAATGTATGTATGGCAGTTTTGCCAAGGTCTGGGGATAAAAGGGTGAGAATGGCAGAGAAGTGGAGCATGTAGAGCATGAGAGGAAGATTGGGCACATTCTAGTTCATGACAAGATTTTGGAGGTCGAGTAGCAGAGTGGAGAGGGAGGACAGCAAAGTGGAGATGAGACGTTAGCTTAATGAAACGCTGGTCTCTGCAGAACTGAGGTAAATGGAGGTGAAGAAAAGGAGAATTGAGAGAGAGTAAATGAGAAGAAGTGATGGTCAGAGAGGGGAAAGGGGAGAAGAGAGAATCAAAGAGAAGCTTCTGCATTATCTTCGCATTTAGCGTCTGCGAGCACAGGCAGAATACACTGGTCAAACAGTGGAAGGAGCCCTTGAAAAACTGTTTTTCCAAATGCATTTCCAACCTTTACACTCGTGTGAGACATATTGCTCCTGTAACTCTGCTGCATGGGGTTTGTTCCAGAATTATCAACAGGCCTAGGGGCTTCCTATGAGAGGCAATTAACCTTGAATATTCCCTAAAGGTGACCATACTACTTGTAACAAGATAACCTTTGATTACCCCAAAGGATGTTATGGTACTCACCATCGACAATAAATGAAACTATTTCACTCTTTATTGTGGTTAGATGATCCTCAGTGTTTGGTTCTTCTTTCTCAGACTTAATCTCTAACCTCTCTGGTACAATCACTGGGAAACCTGCCAACAAGAAAAGGAAAATCCATCATGTAAAGCTGGGAGTGGGAACTCTTCTTGTGATATCACTATACAGAAATACTGTATACTGGTTCCTAAGGGGAGAGGATAGGTAACTGATTGTACTTGATTATTAACCATGAGTGGTTGAAATATGTTGGAGTTTACGGTGCTACCAATGTTCAGACCTCAATAATGATAATATTCTCAATATAACCTTAGACAAATGATGTGCTTGTTTGTTAATAAAACTTATAATTGTATCCATGCTTTAATGTTATTCTCCTCAATATTGTAGACATTTCAGTCCATTTTTTAAACAAATTGAATAGAAGACAAGTGAGGATACAAGGTTACTTACCCCCAACAGGAAATGAATCTATTTCACTCCTTATTGAGGTCACATGATCCTCAGCGTTTGGTTCTTCTTTCTCCGACTTAATTTCTAACCTCTCCGGTACAACCGTTGGAAAACCTGGCAATAAGAAAAGGAAAACCCATCATGTAAAGCTGGGATTTGGGGCTCTTCTTGTGATTTCACCTTCTCTGATATTGGTATAATGTAATACCCATCGTAAAGAAATGTTTTACTAGCCCTTCTGCCAGAAATGGACAAATATAGTTGAAGACATATTACATTTTACCTGCTGGTAGATCTATAAAAACATAAGATTAATTAGTTTGGGTGTTTGACTCATGTTACCTATGGCACACCTGTGAGCACGTGACCTGTATATGGGACAATGGTTAATACACACAGCTATCTAGCCAATTCACTTTTCTCCATGCATGATCCCTCAAACAAATATCTCCCCTCAATCTGTCCCAATATACCATCTGACATGAAGGGAACACTTGTGAGCACGTGACATATGCAACCAGGGTTAACACACACCACTAAATAACTGCCTCACCTTTCTCCTTCGCAAGGTACTTCAAATCAGTTAATATTTACCGTGACTCTGTTAGAACATATACTTAACCTGCTACCACCAGAGGAATGATTAAATGTACGTACAGAGTCTCTGGTCTCTGTTTATTAAGGAAACTATACACCTAATCATGCGCAGTAACAGAGTGGGAGGGAACACATATACAAGATGGAATGTCCAAATAATTGACATGGCGTCCTAAACAGTGGCTTTGGGATCTAGCCACCTGGAGGCGAATTCAGCAATTTTTGTTTGTTATGGAAGCCATCAAGTCTATCGATGGGTGACCACATCTTTGTACTATGTCCATGAATATTTGTGGACAACTCCCATTCTACTGCTAGGACAGTGTGTCTGCTCAAGAAATCTACCTTTATATTTTGTTTTCCTGAAATGTAAGTTGTCGAAAGATGGGGAAATTGCCTTTTCCACCCATCTCAAGATCTTTGAGACCTCTCTGAGGGCTTGTACACTTCGTGAGCCCCCTTGTCTGTGGATATAAGCCACTGCTGTGACATTGTCCGACAAATGGAAGTCCCTTAGGAGTGAACTCATTTTTTGAATTGCGCAGAATACTGCACATATTTCCAGGATGTTGATTGGTAACTTGTTCTCCTTTGATGACCATCAATCACCCTTGGGCAGATCTGTTTCTGCAGAAGCCTCCCCCCCCCAATACTGTAGAATATTGAATCATAGACCTTCCTTTGTAAAGTTTTTTTTGGTTTGTGCCACCACTGAAGACTTTGTCTTGTAGATGCCAACAGTGCAATTCTATCTTGCAGTGTTGGAAACCTGGTCTTGCCACGTTGAATAAAGTTGACCTGTAGCCACCTGAGATGCAATCTGGTCCATGGAACTATGTCTATGACAGAGTTTAGAAGGCCTATAAAGGTGCATCAACTGTAGCGGAGAAGGATGTTTCATCTCTAGGAAAGAAGACACCTTT
Source organism: Ascaphus truei (assembly GCF_040206685.1). Taxonomy (NCBI): domain Eukaryota; kingdom Metazoa; phylum Chordata; class Amphibia; order Anura; family Ascaphidae; genus Ascaphus; species Ascaphus truei. Next base: position 8,859,212 of record NC_134504.1, read on the forward strand.
CCAATAATGTTGATCAGTTTTATTGGGAGTAAGGAAACAATTCCCTTTTGAATATCAAACAGGACCCCAAGAAACTGAATCTGAGCACGAACCATCTTGCGCTTTTCCATATTTATGATCCACCCATGGTCTTCTAGTTCTCTGTGGAATCTCTGGACATATAATTGTAACGTGTTCTAAACGAGGTTTGATCAGCCACTCGTCTAGATACAGCATGACTAAATCCATTTTGGTGAAGCTTTGCTCCGATTACCACCACCATTACCTTGGTAAATGTTCGAAGTTCTGTAACCAGCCCGAACGACAAGACTTTGAACTGGAAGTGCTTGTCTCCTCCGACTTCCAGAGGGCATTTGGGACCTCGATCGGATTGATGTGTGAGCAGTCGAAGCATGGCGACTTGTTCAGCAGCGGTAGCCCGACTGCCCAGGTCTTCCAGCGCCCGCCAGATGTCTGCTAGCATGCCCATTTATGCTGCAAGTGGCCCCACCAGAGCCTCCACCAACTCATCACCAGAGTTGGCGGGCGTTTACCGTAGTCCGGAAAGGCCCAGAACTACCTCAGGGCTGGCCTGTGTCTCAGCTCTAACCACTGAGCACTGCGCCTCGTACGCTACCATGTCGGAGATCAGCTGCTTCTTGTCATGGTTCCTGGTAGGTACTCCACACTCCGGTCCTTGGTCCAGGTCCGATACTTGGCCAACATCCTTATAGTCTTGTGAAAGAAACAAAGCGCTACAAATAGATTGATAAATTAATGAAGTGACAATCAAATGCTGCCTAAACACCTGTGGCTCCCCAAAACCGCAATACCTACTGAACTAAACAAACAAGTGTTCGTGGCGCAAATTGATAAACAGTGCAATATAATGTGTAAATAACCCAGTGATTAAAAATAAACAACGATTTCACATCTACTGCTGCTCCATGGGACTGAATCCTCTGGGCTGTAGCCTCCTCGGATACCTCATATAAAGAAGAAAACATAAATGCCAACACAATAGAACATTAACATTTACTTGATGCAAGACAAACATACAGGGGAAAGGGAACACTCACACTTTCCCAGCTGTTTAAATCGCAAAGGGTGAAGCTGGGCGCACTCACCCCTATTCCGGATTCAGCTTCCTGGTGTATGCAGGCACGGTCCTTCCCGATCGCGTCTCTCACTCGCGTCAGGGGATGCTCCGCCTCCTTCACACATGCGCCAAGGCACACACACTCGCCCTCATTGGCTGAACCGCTCACGTGCTGCTGACGTCACTCAGCGATCACCGAAAAAGTAAAAATCCTCTGACCACTATGGGCACCCACGACGGACTGCATGTACTTGCTACGGCGCCATGCGCGACGTCGCAGACGCCGTAGCCAGCACTATAAGTGCAGCCTAATAGAGGTGCACAGAGAGAGTGACGGATTATGTCTGCTCTCCCTGTGTCTCTTCCAGATTGCTGCAGCACAGTAGGAGTTCCATTCAGAAGCATTGACCCCCGCTATGTTAATCCTGATGGGCCATTCCCCCGATATTCCCTTTGCCGTGAACGCTCCACGTTTGGTCCGAGGTTCACAGCACGTGTCGCGGCAGGTTAGAGATACAACTGGCCGCAACTATACTGTTGTCTTCCCCTGTAATTTCTTTGTTTTGCTGGGCCCCTTATCTTATCAATAAAACCCCTTGTAGAGCCAGAGAGAGAGATGTACCAGCTGTTGGTCTTGAGAAAGATGAGGTAGCTTAGCACATAAAGTTTTCTTTTTAGCTTAATCTGCTAAAATATATTGTAAAATCTATAACCAAGTAACTGCAAGAAAAACGAGATAAAAACAGTAGGATGCTCGATGAAGTCATATGGGTGGACATTGCTAAATAATGTATACCCGCCACTTTTCCTGGTATAATTTAGCTTACTTAAGAGTTTATTGATCAGTGCCTTTTTATTGAATCAGACAGCAATGTTTTGATTTGTATTAAATGTACTCTTGCAACAGCTGTTGCAATAAAAGTCTCTAGACAAATTGCTTTTTACCCATGAGAGAAAAGTGTGGAACTCAATTTTTCTATGACAAGCGGAAGCGACGTCCTTGGTCCGCCATGGCGTGCGAACAGGCTCGTCGGTCCTCCCAGACTATGTTAAAACCGGAAGTACCATGCGTTAGCCTCCCTGCCCCCTGGGATGCCAGCACTACCACCGTCGGAACTGCGGGAGAGGAAATCCTGCGTCCCCAGACCCCCTGCAGAGTATTCCTGTACCTGACCCCAATCTATGGACACATACTCGAGGGTGAAAAACCCTGCTAATAAGGGGGTCCTTCCCTTATGGATCCATTTAAGAGCGGCCAACCTCAGGAGAATTACAGGCAGCACGCCTAAATGCCATAAGGTAATCCGTCTTCTTTAAATGTAAAGAAAAGGTAAAATGCCAAAAATGGTGTGAAAAAGTGGCAGAAGGATGAACACATCCTTACCCCAGCTAGGAAGGACAAAAATAACGGACATGGGATGAGGACAAACCTCCTTTATACCGGTGTCAGAACTTTATTGCACTACCCCAGCTAAGAGAAGATGCTATATCCCATTAGTTATGACTGCCATGGAGGCCCTATCAGAAATGTAAATTACTCTCTACAAAACTTGCAACAGTTAAATCAGAGCCCAAAGTATTACTTAGTAGAGTTTAGCTATAATAGACAAAAATACAGTGCTTACATTACAAAAACAATTAATTACAAGAAAATACAGTTAAAATAAACGCAGACAATTTAATCAAAAAAGGATAAACAAAGAATTCCTATATGTTACCACTAAACATGTATAAGGTTTCTTCCTCACAAAAGGTCTTCAGTTGAAAAGTATGAGACTTCATGTATCTTGTTATCGGGAGATACTTCCTTGGTTGTCATCTGCTTCATAATTAAAATGCAGGTTTTTATATTCTAAATTCCCTTCAGTGAGAACATCATAAGCCCACCTTTCTGGGCGTTTTCTCACCCCACCCCTTTCATCAATCTCTGTCAGTTTTACGACATAACAAAAAAAAAACACCCCTGTTCTTTTGCATTAATATATAAAAAAACTTAATAACTGTTTCCATAAGACTTAGACACACGCCATCTTCATTGATGCATCTGTGTTCTTAATATACTTGTATTTTCAAAGAAGGAAAAAGGCTTTATATTGTAAAGACTTCCAATTATATTATATTATAAATAAATACCCTATGACTACATAATGATGGATTTGGATTATCAACAGTCTTATATTTGCACTCCTCATCAAATAAGTTTTTAAATAACACGATACACTCAGTTTAATTTTTGATATAAGGTTTAATATATGTGTACCATTATTTTACCCAAGCATAATAAATGTTAAGTTTTAACAGCCTAGGTGTGCACCGTTAATGTGCGCCTTGCTGGGGGAAGTCTTTACAATATAAAGCCTTTTTCCTTCTTTGAAAATACATTTCAGATTAGCACATAGGTAGCACCCTGTATGTAACTTGATATCTTAGGCTACAATTACATTATACAAATTTCAAACTACACACATCAGTGAGCGATATACTCTATATGGTCTTTACTTAATATACTTGCCTGGGTAGGAAATATGACCATATAACTTCTATTTTTGCCTGGGAAACAAATCCGATTATATGTAGGAAACACTGTTATTTGGTATAATTTGATTTGTGTAATTACAACGGTTACAAATATATATTTGTTGTTCTTGCCAAGTGCGGTCAGGTCCAGGATATTCATATTTAGCCACGTCCCCTGATACTCTGCAGAATCCCCCAAAGAATGTCTTTCCGGGTACATTGAAAAGCTTTACGTTTATTATAATGTCAGGACAGTCATATCTCAAATCCCCCCACATACAAAACCAGATGTCCTTATCTCTAGCTACCATCAGTCCTATAAACCCATGGCCTTGTCAGGGATTCGATAGGCAGTAAAACAATTATTTTATTATTAATACAATTTGTAACCAATGTTTACCTCTCGTTGCCAGATTGATTAAAATACTTGACCATTTCTGCCATATTTATTATAACTCCCATAACTGCTAAATAACCAGATATTCCCGCCCTGCACAATTCAAAGTCATCAAAATATATACAATACTCACTTAACAAGTGTGGATCCATGCTGGTAGTGGGCAGTGCTCCTCTGTCCATGCTGGTAGTGGGCAGTGCTCCTCTGTCCATGCTGGTAGCGGGCAGTGCTCCTCTGTTCATGCTGGTAGTGGGCAGTGCTCCTCTGAAGGTGTTGAGATAGGACAGTTCTTGGATTGAGATTTGGTGGATGCTAGATGGACCTGCATAAAAGAGAAGAAATGTCATTAGTACGATCTGTTTTCTTGAATAAATATACAGCATTTAGTATAAGGCTGCGCTTATAGTGTCGGCGACACATGGTTTCTCCATTTTGGCTTTATTTTTGTTAAATAAATCATGACACGGTGTAATATGTCATGTGTTGTTGTTCATCTGAGGTTGTATTTACCCAATTTTAAGACCTGCTAAGTAACAGATGATTGTTATTATGTCCTGATATGTAAAACCATAGAATTCAAAGAGGGTGTACTTTCTTTTTCACACAACTGTATGTATGTATGTATGTATGTATGTATGTATGTATGTATGTATGAGACCTGTGGGGAGAAAAGGGAAGGGATTTTAACCCCTGCTCTACCTAAAATTTTAGGTTGATAGTAGTGCTACGGTGCTACATCCAGGATAGTTTATAACTAGATAGATGAACGAGAAAATGTCTGTGAGTGGTCTGTACTTGCTTTTCTAGTCCCATGCTGTGTTTAAAAGCTGTGTGAACGGCGATGCATCAGCTTAAATGCGTTCCATGTGAATGGATATTCCAGGCAAAAGGTGACACATCGTGTGCTCATTTGCATGTCATTTCCCAGAATCCCTTGCTGCAGTGGGAGCACTGTATGCAAGGTGATAATGGTTGAAAGGCAGGGTTGCAGACCTGTCAAGACATGTGAATGTGCTCACAAGTGATATTCTTTATTGGCTATATGCTAACAGTGGAGGTTTTCTGTCGCCTTTTTCACCCACCATAACTTAATTTTTTTTATATATATATATAATACTGAGTTAAGTTATGGTGAGTAAAAAAGTGACAAAAACCCTCCACAGGAAAGCAAATATGCAAATACAACTGTATATATATATAACTGCCTATATATAAAATAACTGCCTATATATAAAATAACTGCCTGCTGGATATATATATCCAGCAGGCAGTTATTTTAATGTAGCATTAGAAGTGTTACATATGTTTCTTTATGCACACTTCATTTTCTCTGGGAAGCATATGGTTACAAAATGCCTTTGAGATGCATCAGTTGGTCAGACCTCCCTGTGTATGGAGCCCCTTTGAGACAGTTCTCCTATAACTTCACAGGCACAATATATAGCAATCCTGCCGCAGTGACAGATATAACAGCCTGGCACCCAAGTGACCATAGAGGATAACAGCCCAGGTATATCTGCAGGGTACCTTGCAGTGAGGAGGGGGGCCCCCGGCGGTTAGGGGGGCTCTGGTCTCTCCTCTGCTGCAGTCACAGATCCGGGTCACTGCTATTTTTCTAATGTGATTTCTCAGGAAGTGGAAACACTGACTACATCCAGGTCACAGCTGTGTCCTACTGCGCATGCTCACACTAAGGGATCATGGGAGTTGTAGTTTTTATAGCGTTCAGTACAGATTAAGTGTCACATTCTGTGTAGATTAGAAACATTTCCCAGAAACTGTGCTAGGGAAAATCTCTCACAGGCAGAGCTGGGGCAGCACAGGCAGGACTGGGGCAGGTTAGGCAGGGCTGGGGCAGCACAGGCAGGGCTGGGGCAGGTTAGGCAGGGCTGCTGGTTGTGTCTGGGAAGTGCAGATTGCGCTGATTTTATCATTTCATTTATTTTTCAAGTTCCAACTGAGACAATAACAAGCCCCCCTTCTCCCCACACAGAACTCCCCCCTGCTCCCCCACACAGACTCCCTCCTGCTCCCCCACACAGAGCCCCCCCCCCCCCCCCTGCTCCCCACACAAAGCCCTAGTTGGTATATGGGGATGGATTTCAGTGAGATAGTGTTAATTTGAGGGACCTTGACGAAGTTGAAAGTGGGACAGCCTGTGAACTTTGTATTAAACCTTGTCCCGTAGGCAGTTATGTGCTCACAAGTGTGCCGTACGTGACAAATGGTTTAGAACAGGGGTGTGCAAACTGGGGGGAGCAAGATTTTTTCAGGGTGGCGCAGCGCTTACAGAGGCCCCGCGCTCTTCCCCAAGGCATTTAAATTAAATGCTGTTGATCGCACACAAGGCCTCTGTTAGTTCCCTCACCTTGTCGGCGACGGCTTCGAATGACACGTCGCCATGGCGTCACGTGACCCGCAACGTCATTTAATGGTGGAGACAAGGGGGGGGGGGGCGCAGGGGAAAAGTTTGCACACCCTGGTCTTTTGTTGTATCTCAGTAGCACTCATTTTGACATAAATATATATTCATGATGTGGTGGGTGTAGGAGTTTGAGCTAGCTGGGAATGTGTGTGTGTTACACCCCTGGTTTAGACACACGTGAGTTGCATCAATAGATTCAGCTAGTCAGTCGTCACGGACGCAACGAGACTAATCACGATCGTCTTAATCCTAAATTTGAGTGACAAATGGATATCTGTCCTTGCCACCTCTTACCCATGCATTGCGTGGTTTCAGTACATGCCACTCTGTGCCACTAACACAGTAGATGACATCACATGATATTCCCATTTTTAATAAAGTTCTTAAATGAAAGCGTACGCTGATTGTCACCTCTCTCTGGAATGCACCAGCAATTCTTCCGAAATTTTTATATTTTTTTGATGTTGACATTGTTTGGGGGACTGCTGGCCATGTACATCAAGGGCTACTAGGAAATTCTCCGCCTCTTCCGGGAATCTTAACGAAAATTGGTTCCCGTCTTTGTTTAAGACTAATCGGAATGGTACAGCCCATCTATAGAGGATCTCGTTATCTCTGAGGACCACTGTGACTGGATGGAGGCTTCCTCTTCTTCAGATTGTAGATCAGGAAAGATCTTGGAAAATCTGGATCCTAGAGTCTTCAAAGTCCACACAATCTTGATTCCTGCAGCCTCCCATTATTTTCTCCTTAGTGGTGTAATAGTGTAGTTTGACTATTACGTCCCTGCATTTCCGAGGATCTGTGAATCTTGGACCTAAGACTCGGTGTGCTCAGTCCATATACAGGTCACTTGTTAGAAAAGACGGAACTATTTGGGTAAATAGTTTTGTCTGATGGGGTTGCATCTCCCTCGGATCAACTGCTTCCGGGATATTTCGTACTCGAAAGTTTTGCCTCCTTTCCCGATTTTCCAAATCATCGACGGTGTCATTCAGCTTCCGGATTTCGTTGTTAAGTCTGAATACCTCTCCTTCCATTGAGCCCTGACTCTGCAGGGATTCTTCGAGTTTATTTTCCAGCTGCACTGTTCATTCTGTCAGGGAAGTCAGATCTGCCTTAAATTGAGCACAAGCCTTATCAAGAGCCACTTGAAAGACAACCTGCATCTCTTTAAACAAGTCTTTTAAAGCCTTTGAGGTGATTTGGGAATGTTCTTCTGTCTCTTGGTTTTGTTCTGTGTCAATAAAGTTTCCCCCTTGTTGTTGTGGCTGATCCTGTTGTACATGTGCATGAGCGGGCTCCTGTAAGGAATCCGCTCCTGGGTTTGGCTGAAACCCATTCCTTCCAGAACTATGCAGTTTCTAGACAACTCCCCCTTGTATCTGCAATCAGTATCACATGTGCTTGCAATTACTGCAGCTCTGTCATTGGAGGAATGCCCTCACACCACTGTCCTTTGATTGGCTCCCTGCCCTTCTTATGCTGGGCTCTCCCTTTCCCTCATGGCTGAGCATAAACCAATATTCACTTGGATGTAACTGTGTGCCACAAACACTCCTGCTTTAGCCTTACCTTGTTCCTGTAGTCTGCTGCATATCCTCCTTGCAGAGGCCTGGTTCCTGTGGCCTGCTGCATATTCTCCTTGCAGAGGCCTGCTTCCTGGTTCCTGTAGCCTGCTGCATATCGTCCTTGCAGAGGCCTGCTTCCTGGTTCCTGTGGCCTGCTGCATATCCTCCTTGCAGAGGCCTGCTTCCTGGTTCCTGTAGCTTGCTGCATATCCTCCTTGCAGAGGCCTGCTTCCTGGTTCCTGTGCTGGAGCGCTGTATCCGCAGTGCTAACCTTCGGTGTTCCTGGCCGGTCTGTATTCTCCCCTTGCAGATGCCTGCATCATGGGTCGCTCCCGCTTCTCATGCAGAGGCCAGTCCTACGTGGCAGCGTCTACGCTGAAGCGCTATGCACCTGTCTTCCTGTTGCTGAACCCCAGCTTGGATATCGTGAACCTTGCCTTCTCCAGCCCTGACCCCGGCTTGCCTACGGATTACCCTGCCTTCTTCAACCCTGACCCGGCTATGTCTGACCACGGAATCCGCACTCCGGACCTGACTCTGTGGTTTAAGGTCGGTGTATATGCATCCCCACCTCAGCCCCGTAGTCCGATCCCGGTTTGTGGTGAGCATGCCCGTTAGAGCTCCATCTTGGATTTCGGGAACCGGAGAGGCCATTTTCAAGAGGTAACGGGACACTGAGGGGAGGCTTATCTTTTTTAGGGGGAGGCATTGCAGGTTCTGCTGGCGGGGGGGGGGGGAGAAATGTCGATTTGGAGTACTAAATCCTCCGCAATCGTAGCGGAGTCCACGGAGCTGCTTCAGAGTGTTCCCATCCTCCTCCACGCTGCCATGCAGTGGCTGTTTAGGCTGGTCCGTTCTAAAAAGTCTCGGAGTGCTCCCAGGTAAGGGGGAAGGACCCCCCTCTCGGACCTGGGCTTGGTGTTTAGCTCCAGGTTTGGCCACGATGGAGGTCGACTGTTTTGATGGGGAGTTTGGTTGGGGAGGTATCCGCGAAGGAACCACAGTCCAAAAAGGCTCCAGCGCCAGTGGGCTCCCACGTCTTGATGCATGACTAGAGTGAGGATGACCCAGGCCTAAGTGGCTAAGGAAAGCTTCACCATCATCTGGGTTTCTGAGTGTCTGGGGACTTCCATTTTTGACCACCATGAGTCCGAAAGGAAATGTCTATATATATTTAATGTTGCAATCTCTTAGCTTTGCCGTTACTTCACGGAGATTCCTTCTTTTAGCAAGGGTGGCTGGCACGAGGTCCGCATAGACCTGTAAAGATATATTCTGGAACCTGAGGTCCCTTGAGCTTCTTGTCACCATGCTGAAGGCCTCCCTTGTTTTAAAATAGTGGAATCTCTGTCCCATGTCTCTAGGTCTATCTCACGGCTGGGGTCTCAATCTTAGGGCTCTGTGACATCGAGGGCAAGGGACTCTTTAGTAAAATTTGGGAGAGCTGCTGTTAGCCACCTGCCCATAAACCCCTCAATATCCGTTTGAGATTCCGGGATCCCCCGAATCCGCAGATTGTTACGGCGGTCCCTGTTCACCGCATCCTCCTGTTTGTCTTTAATGTCCAGGAGTTGGGACTTCACCTCTTTAATCTCTGTGTCCATGAGGAATTTCCGAGTAATTGTAGCTTCCACCTTGGATTCTAGAGAGCTGGTGCATTCCCAGAGGGAAGATATCTCGTCTTTAAGATTTCAGTGACGTTTACATTAGGGATTCTATTTTGTTAAAGAGGGTATGTCGTTCTTCGTGGAGAAGGTCTCGATCTACACACACGGTTCAGATTCTGAATGATCCTGGAAGGGGGCATTTCCCACCTCAGCCTGTTGTGGGGCTAGCCGGTGTTTTTTAAAGTATTCCCACAACTCACTCTGGTTCTTTTTTGTTTTGGTGGTTCTAACGGCTTTCGAAGCCATGGTATGTGAGTCTTGTACGTGTTATGATTTATGTTTTGAGGGTTAGTCAGAGCAGTCTTGCTATCATAAGCATAGATTGAAGTCCAGGGCACTACGGAGCATGAGTCTCAAGCCGCCATCCTAGCACGCGTTGTTTATACACCTCTATACAGAGGGCTCTTTTTTTTAGGGGGTCCATGTTCCCTTTTGGGGGGACTGCACCAGGCTGCAACCCTCAATTGTATTAATTTTTATTGATCTGTGTGGGGTTGAAGATGAGAGGGTGAGGGGACAGTCAGCCTAGATTTGTTCTTTTTTAGCTGCAGTGTCTGGATGGTATATACAGTGCTCTTTTGTAGCTGCTCAGGGCCATACGGCAGCCATTTTGGTCATTGGGAATGTCTTGTGTGGGCCTGCGCCTTGTTCTGCTGTGTAGGCCCATGTGCATCCACTTGGGAGATCACCACGGGACCCCCTCCATCCGGCAGAGGCTCCGGACTACCTATGTATTTATTGGTGCGTATGGAGAAGAGGGCTCTCGCACATCAACGATGCCGCTCTGGAGCTCCTGCGCAAGATAGCCACCTCTCTTTGCCGACGGTCTCCTCGCGGCTTCTACCTGCTCACCGCAGTGCCGTAGCGAGAGGTCAAATAGGTGGCTCCTTCTCACCTAGTCTCTCATCTCCTCCACAGGCTGACGTTCCGAGCTATCTGCCGTTGACTCTGACCAGATCAGTTCCACTTGGCACCAGCGACCATCTTTGATCCACCGCAGCATTTTTAGAAGCAGCTCGTAGGCCCCGGCTCTTGCTCGTGGGCTGAATTAGAATTCCTCCGCCGCAGGGACCCGCAGCCCTTCAAGATGGTCTTCCACCCGATTTTATTAGGTATGCTTTAGGGGTTGCTAGGCTTTGGATTTCCTCTGTTTTTTCACTTTTGGGATGGAGCTGCACGTCTGCCTGTTAGGTGTCTTGGCAACACCCCCGTACTCCTAGATATTTAATGGATGAGGGTTGCCACTTAAAGTTGATAGCTATCAGTGTTTCCATTTTTTGGGGCAGGTTGATATTTAAAGCATCGGATTTTGTTTGATTGATCTTAAATCCAGATATTCTATAAAATTTCCCTAAGAGATTAAATAAATTTGGCACTGAGGTGAGAGGTCTCGACAGCATCAACACAACGTATTCTGCATAAAGAGCCACTTTGTGTGTTTGATTGTTAATGTGGATTCCCAAAATATTCAGATTCTTCCAAATCTGTGCCGCAAGTGGCTCCATGCATAAGGCAAATAACAAGGGTTAAAGTGGACAACCCTGTCTCGTGGCACTCTTAATTTGGAAAAGATTTGATGGGAAGCCCTGATGTGTTACTCTTGCAGCCGTATTTGAATACAGTGCTATGATTGCTAACAACTTAGCAATTTTTTAATACTAAAGATTGGAAAATGCATCAGGGCCTGGCGCTTTAGAGAGTTTCAACTGTTTACTATGGAAGAATTACTACAAGTTATTAAAGTATTTTTGCAGCTTCTCTCTCTTCCCTGCTCAGTCTGGGAAGATCTGATTACTAGAGAGTCCTTCAATGCCTGACTCGTGTTTACGTTATGTATGACCTTTTCTCAGTTATAGAGATTTTCATAATCCTTCTTATATTCTTCTACGATAAATTTAGGATTAGAGGTCACCGTCCCTGTCTTCAAACGAATTGTTTGTATATTATAATAGCCTGTCTATTCCTAATCCTGTTTGCTAGCATGGTATCTGGCTTGTTTGCTTTTTCAAAAAACTTCCTCTGACCAACTTTGTGCTTCTACCTCTAGGGCTGAGAAGTCACTTTCAATTCTATTCTTACATCTTTTAGTTCTTTTTATGTGTCGGTCCTCCCGTTACGTTTATGGAGGGCATAACGTTGTTAGTTTTGCTTGTAATTTGATTATTTTTGCCTCCCTCTCCTTTTATCGCCCTGCCACAATTTTGATAATCAGAGGTTCTCTGATCTCCTTATAGGTTTCCGATAGTTATCTGGGACCTCACACTGCCTGTGTTTATTCTGAATAATTGATCGATCTCTGTGTTAACAGTCCGCAGCACCTCCGGGATTTTTATAATTGACTCGTTTAATTTCCAGTTTGCTCCTGGTCTGTCTAGATTAATTCTGTTGTGGTGCCCAAAACGTTAATCCATATACATGGCGTGGTCTTACTAATGCTTTATAGAGGGGTATAATTATGCTTACCTCCCTTCCATCCATTCCCTATTTAATACAAGATAAGGTCTTGTTTGCCTTTGCAGCTACTGCATGACATTGGGCACTATTGCTTCTTTTTGTCACAGTCACAACTACAAATCATCTAATTTCACAAGCATGCAGCCTTTTGCAAAATATTTAACACCTCCCTTTCCTTCTCTCACATTCATGCTGTTGCTAAATATTGCTGATTTTCCCTCCGCAACATTTCCACAACCTGCCTTATTCTAAAACTCTTATGCATACTCTCACCTTCCAACTATGGCAACTTTCTCCTCTCTGGCCTTCACTTCTCCAAACTTCATACAATTGATAAAAATGCTGTTGTTCGATTTATCATTCTCTTTTTGGTCTGTCTCTGCACCTCTTCTCCTGAGATCCTTTCAGTGGCTCCCCATTAATCTCTGCAATAATTATAAGATCCACATTTAAGGCTCTACATTCTTCTAGTGCCTCTTACATCTCAGCTCTAATCTCCTGCTATACTCCTTCCTAGCTCTGCTCAACGCGGTCTCGTCTCTGCTCCATTTGTCTCTACAGAACTCTCAGATCTAAAACTTGTCTCACTTACTGTGCAACTCCCTCCCCCTCAGCCTTCCCATATTCGCGTCTCCGCCAATCTTCAAGTCCTGCCTGAAATAACATCTCTTCAAATAAGCATTTTCTTAGTCTGGGCCTGTGGCTAAAACAACCAGTTCTTCTAGCACTGCAAGGTGACTCTTGGTAGAGGACTGCTTAGTAAATATGACGTACATTATCTTCTAGTAGGAGTGAGCACATTTCCATGATATGGGTTCAATCTTATTTCAATCTGATGAAAAGTGATTAATCCAAGATTGGTGCTTCTCCAGGCTTTTAATATATATTTTTCTTCCATCAATACTATTACCGAGTCTAACAGGGGTCAAAAGTTCTGAAAAAGCCATCATTTAGACCAGGAAGGGGTTATTTCAGAACACAGGAGAAGATGCTGCTCAGTGTTTTGTGTCTTATGCAGGGAAAACTGGCACAGTACAAGCTCCTCTGCTTTATTAAGATCTGTAGGCGTTGGGAGTTCAGAAACAGGGACCAAATTGTAAACCTCTGGGAAATCTGGTTCCAGACACCAGATGCCTTCAACACCCAGAAAACTATAGTAACAGACTTCTTCACTACTTCTCCAAACCCAAACACAAGAGGAGGAATATCAGGGCACGGGAGAAAATATACTGAATCCTCATTCATTCAGAGCAATTATCACAGCTCCACCAGCACAAAGAGGATGAGGAATATACTCCCCTCTAGGGTTGTGAGATATCACGGTATTACTATGGTGTTGAAGAGTGAGGGTGAGAGGAGCAGTTTTGAAGTTGCAGCACTGTGGAGTCTCTCATGATGCTGCAGACTGAGGCACTGCTCACTCCCTCCTCCCTTCGGCTGCAATCCCAGTCATGTCTGTGACACGCGCGCCCGGCGGGGGGGGGGGGGGGGGCGGCACGTGCACAGCGCTAACCGCGATCTGCGGTCTGACAGGGAGAGTGCGACAGGGGGCGTGGTCGGGGATTTGCAGGGGCGTGGCCATTACGTCACGCGGCTAGTTCGCCCTCATTGGGTGAACCGCCGGTGGGGGCGTGGCCACGCCTCCGTCGCAGGGTTTGAACTCAATTTCATTGAGTTGAAAAAAAACCTGCAGCACGGCACGGCTGCACCTTCCGCGGGAAGGTGGGTACGGGGCCCTCCCCCATTGAGGGGCGCTGCTTACACGCACTGCGCTGTGGCAGTGACCGCAGCCTTCCTCCCAGCCTGCTATGCTTCTCACTACAGGGAGGGGGAAGAGCATCTGAGACAGAGGGAGAGAAGGCAGCAGGAAAGTCACAACCCCAACTCACAAGCTCTCTTAAACCTTTTACTCACGCTCACTCTGGAATTCATAACCAATCATCCATGTGCCTCTTAACCCTTCCCCATTCATAGACTTTTCCTCCCTTTGACTCTCAACACCATCCACCCTCTCCCCTGGGACACCATTTCTTCCCCATCCTTAATTTACAAATGCTTTCAATGTCTGCCCTTCACTGCTTTCATCACTCTCATTCATCCACCTCTCATCCCATCACTCATCCTTTGATGCTCCCTCCGTTTAAAAACACATTTAATGTATAGCATGTTAAAAATATATAAGAATTGTCAAACAATATGCTATGTATTTTTAACATTTTATAAATGAAATGTGTAGATTTTTTTTTTTTTTTAAAACACCATTATTGAAGTAGGGGGTCCCGGAGCTGAACCGCATTCATTTCAGTCCCTGCTTCCCGAGTTAAAGGCTACCGGGCTGCACCAGTCTGGAAGAGATGTGCAGTGAGAGTAGACAGAATCAGTCACTCTCTGCGCATGTCTAACAGGCGATCATGTGTATTTTTTTTTTAATTCTTTATTTGTTTTCCAGATTTTCAGAACAGTAAACATTCAACACAGTATAATACACTACAAAACAATTTACATTTTAAATGATTAAAACATACGTACATACAATCACAAAACAAGTAAAAATGAGATTAAAATAAAATCTAAAAACATATCAAACCCATATTTAATAGTCCCAGTTGTAGGCATTATTCCCAATTTGGCAGATATTTCCTCTCTTAAATCTTTTCACACTATACTGTTACCAATAAACTCGGACCATGGCCGCCAGAGCTCAAATTTTAACATTGTATCAGTTGTTCTATATGATAATAAACACAGATACCCAACAAGCTCTGAGAAACCCCAAACTTTACCACATATATATATGTCAAAAGGAACGCTAGTAGACCTCATTGCCAGCAACTGACTCTGGCCTTTATATAGCAGGCAGTTGCTATCCAACTTAGCTTATGCATAATACTTGTACCTTGTCCCATCTGAGCTCTGTCTTGCCTGTTTTGCCTACCACGACCTTGGAACTGGACCTAACTAACCCGTGTCTGCCTCGACCTCGGAACTGGACCTAACTACCCCTGCATCCTAAGCCAAGATCTTTGTATTACTCCCTACATCTGCCCTGCAGGTCCGTATCCTGTCCTTCAGTCAGCAACGTTACACGAGCCAAGTTGGATAGCAACTGCCTGCTACTTAAAGGCCAGAGGCAGTTGCTGGCAATGAGGTCCAAAGTGAGGCTTACTTCCTGGGAGGGCACGGATTGCCAGGAAACAAGATGGCAGTGATTGCTTCGGAGATGATGTCACTTCCCGAAAGCAGTCACCCTGGATGTTCGGACAGATCCCTTATACAATAGCACTGACTGGTCTATGTCAGGAAATATCTTCTGTGACAATTAACATGACAGTATCAAGTTACCTGCCTTTTTTATTACTGTGGTATGGCTATGCTACCAGTATATTGACCAACCCTACTCTAAACAAGCAAATGGTTTATCCCCTGTATGAATCCTCTGGTGTGTGTGGAGATGGTCCTTCCGTGAAAAGCTTTTCCCACACTTACTACATGTGAAAGGTTTCACCCCTGTGTGAATCCCTCTGGTGCCTGGAGAGGTGGCTCTGATCAATGAATTGTTTCTCACACACAGAACATGTGTAAGGTTTCTCCCCTGTATGAATCTTCTGGTGTGTGAGGAGAGACTCCTTCCGTAAAAAGCTTTTCCCACACTCGCTACATTTGAAATGTTTCACCCCTGTGTGAATCCTCTGGTGACTGGAAAGGTGGCTCTTATCAATGAACTGTTTCTCACACACCGAACATGTGTACTGTTTCTCCCGTATGAATCCTCTGGTGAATTTTAACATTATTATCATATATAACAACTGATACAAACACAGATACCAAACAAGCTCTGAGAAACCACAAACATTACCACATTATATACAGTATATGTGTATATATATAAGTGTTAGGAGTGCTAGTGGACCTCATTGCCAGCAACCGCCTCTGGCCTTTAAGTTGCAGGTAGCTGCTATCCAACTTTGCTTGTGCATAATACTTGTACCGTGTCCCGTCTGAGCTCTGCTCTGCCTTGCCTTTGTTTTACCTGCCGTCTGTCTCGACCTTGAAACTGGACCTAAATACCCCTAGTCTGACTCGACATTGGAATTGGACAGAACTACCCCTTGTCTGCTTCGACCTCGGAACTGGACCTAACTACCCCCTGCATCCCAGGCCAAGATCTTTGTATTACTCCCTACCTCTGCCCTGCAGGTCCATATTCTGTCCTGCAATCAGCAACGTAACACGAGCCAAGTTGGATAGTAACTGCCTCCTACTTAAAGGCCAGAGGCAGTTGCTGGCAATGAGGTCCAAAGCTAGGCTTACTTCCTGTGATGGCAGTGATTGCGTGGAAGCAAGATGGCCGTGGTAGCTTCGGAGATGATGTCACTTCCCGACAGCAGTCAACCTGAATGTTCGGACAGGTCCCTTATACCATAGATTTATGTAGAAATAGTTAGTCTAGCCATTTTTTGGTGTCACGTGTGTGACGATAGCTTCCACAGGCTTATTAATATTACATACTAAAATAACTGGGTTTGAACTGAACGAGGCTTAAGATATAATAAAGTGATTTTATTCCTTAGGATAGGTGAACACACGAGATAATACAGTAACAAAACAAGAATTACACTTACATTGGGGTTGGGGAATGAGAAGTATGATGTAGCATTTCTCTCAGCAGTCAGGAAATCATTCAGGTGAGATCAGGTTACCATATCAGCAAACGAAAACGAATGAAGACTTTGCATGAAGACCAAAAATGAAGACAAAGGATAGATGGGGAACAGCAGGTTATAAACCTTTTGTTCCTCTATCTGTAACATTAAGAAGCTGTGATTGGTTTGCAATTATCTCCAGCCAATCTTTGATGGGGGAACACATTTTAGGACAGGCCCCCCTGCTAGCTGGCACATGTGCAGTAGAACTCTGGGGTCTCCTTTCTGAGGCCTCACATGTGCAAATGGAATGCCAGCCCAGCTACCCCTCCGGATCTTGGACAAGATAACCTGTGTTGGACAGTGATAAGTGGGACACTTAAAAACTGCTATGGTATGCGCCTCCTCCACCCTCAGGGTAAAAAACCTTTTGAACAAAACTTAAGTTCTAGCCATTGGGACTCTAGGGCCATCTGTCATCCTGATAGCAAAGGAATTTCTCTGAAGCTTTGTCCATACCTTGAGACACAGTATTAACGGACTATTACCCTTGTGCTCCCGGATGGATTCTAGTTTGTGTGTGATGCAGACACTGATGTACAATAACAGAGGGGAAACAGGAAAATACACATTTACATGTTATAACAGGGGTGAAATCACATTTCTGGACCTCAGTCCAGTTAACCCCTTGTCTCCCTGGTGGGGACAGGGGTGGCCAAATGGGGTGCAACCCCTTTAATACCGGGCCACCCCCTTTCTCCCTCTACACCTCCCCTTCTTAATGCGTGTCCTGTGGCCCACTGGCCCTAACGGGAAGTGGGGCACTGCTGGCACCATTAATGAATTCAGTCTCAGAGGGATAGTCCTGGCGTGAAAGTCCATCAGCGTTGCTGTTTTCACTGCCCTTTTTGTGCTGAATGGTAAATTCCAATTCTTGCAACGCCAAGCTCCATCTCAGCAGTTTGGCATTCTCCCCTGATACCCTCCGTAGCCAACTCAGGGGATTGTGGTCTGTGATGACCGTGAAAGCCCTCCCATAGACATAGGGCTGGAGCTTTTTGAGTGCTCACACAATGGCCCGGCACTCCTTTTCAATGGTGGCATATGCCACCTCCCTGGGGAGCAGTTTGCGACTGAGATACACCACAGGGTGCTCTTTGCCGTCGTCCCCCACCTGGCTCAACACAGCCCCCACACCAAAGTCTGAGGCATCAGTCTGAATAAGAAAATGCTTGGTATAGTCTGGGGCAGCCAGGATGGGGGCCTCAGCAAGCGCAGCTTTCAGGGCCTGGAAAGCAGTTTCACAGGCAGGCGTCCAGGTAATAAGCACAGGCAGTTGCTTCTTAGTCAGATCAGTCAGGGGTTTGGCCACGGCGCTGTACTGTGGGACAAATTTCCTATAGTACCCTGCGGTGCCCAAAAATGCCATGACCTGTTTCTTTGTTTTTGGAACAGGCCACTCAACTATGGCTTCTACCTTGGCTGGCTCTGGTTTGAGATGCCCTCCACCCACCCTGTGCCCTAAGTACAGGACTTCTGCCATCCCTACCATACACTTAGTGGGTTTTAAGGTAAGCCCAGCCTCCCTGATCCTATCCAGTACCGCAGCTACATGTCCTATGTGAGATTCCCAGGAATTACTAAAGACAGCAATGTCATCTAAGTAAGCCCTGGCAAAGCTCTGCATCCCTTCCAGTAACCTATTGACCAGGCGTTGGAAGGTAGCCGGGGCATTCTTCATCCCAAATGGCATCACTAAGAACTCATAGAGGCCACTTGGAGTGATGAATGCTGACTTCTCCCTAGCCTCCAGGGTCAGTGGGATTTGCCAATAGCCTTTGCTCAGGTCCATGGTGGTCAGTTACTTTGCCCCCACGAGTTCATCTAGTAACTCATCCATGCGGGGCATGGGGTAAGCATCTGACACCGTCCCAGCGTTGAGCAACCGGTAGTCCACACAAAACCTGGTGGTTTTGTCCTTTTTAGGCACTAGGACTACTGGACTTGCCCAAGGGCTCTGGGACGGAGTAATTACCCCTAGGGTCAGCATCTCAATCTCTCTCTCCATACTGGTCTTGACCTCTGCTGACACTCTATAAGCGTGCTTATGCAGAGGCTGCAGGTCCCCTGTGTGTACTGGGTGTTTGGTGAGATGTGTGGTCCCTGGCATGTCAGTGAAGAGGGCGCTATACTGAGCTAGCATGTCCCTGGCTTCTCCCTTCTGCCTAGCACTCAAGTGTGCCCCTATCTCTACCTGCTCCACAGTGTTTCCCTGCCTAGCCTCCCCTAGGAGATCAGGGAGAGCATTGCTCGCCGGATCCTCCAGCAGTGGGCTACAAATGGCCATTACTGCTCCCATACTCGGTGCTCTGTATTCCTTTAACATATTAATGTGATATGTCTTGTGCGTCTCAGGCGCTACCTGTACAACATAGTTGCACTCATTCACCTTTCGGATGACCGGGTACGGTCCCGACCAGGCAGCCATTAACTTGTTCTCCCGAGTGGGTTTGAGAACAAGCACCTGCTGTCCTGGGATGAATTCTCTGCTACGGGCCTGCTGGTCATACCATTGCTTCTGCTTGGTCTGAGCAGCCCTGAGGTGGTCCTGGGCCACCCCCATAAGCACCTCTAACCGGTCTCTGAGATCTACTACATACTGGATCACTGAAGCATCAGTAGCAGTAGTCTCCCCTTCCCATCCCTCACGGAAGAGGTCCAGAGGTCCACGTACCCTGCGGCCATATAGTAGCTCGAAGGGGGAGAAGCCTGTAGATTCTTGCGGTACCTCTCGGTATGCAAACAGCAAGTGCTGCAGGTGAATCTCCCAGTCTTTCCCCTCCGCCTCTATAAAGGTCCGAAGCATCTGCTTCAGGGTGCCATTAAACCTCTCACATAATCCGTTTGTTTGGGGATGGTAAGGGGTAGTGCGCCGGTGCTGTACACCGCAAGCATCCCAGAGACAATGTAACAGTTCACTCATGAACTGCGACCCCTGATCAGTTAGGATCTCACTAGGGAAACCTACCCTAGCAAAAATGTTCAGCAAAGCTGCTGCCACTGTCTTGGCACTTATGGTGCCCAGCGCTACCGCCTCAGGGTACCGGGTGGCAAAATCCACCACCGTGAGGATGTAGCGCTTCCCTGACCTGCTAGGAATCATGAGGGGTCCTATCAGGTCCATCGCTACCTGCTGGAAGGGTTCCCCTATTATCGGTAGGGGTTTCAGGGGTGCCTTCACACGGTCGCCCGCCTTACCTACTCGCTGGCAGGCATCACAGGAGCGGCAGAAATCAGCCGCATCCCTGGATGCCCCCGGCCAGAAGTAACGCTGCAATAACCGGGCTCGCGTCCTGGTGACCCCCTGATGTCCCGCTAACGGAATAGAGTGAGCTACCCGTAACAATTGCTGTCGGTACCCCTGGGGCACTACTAGCTGTCGCTTACCGGTCAATCCCTTCTCTATCCCCGGGTTCCCTTCTTCTCTGTATAGGAGTCCCTTATGCCATAGGCAGCGCTCAGTGCCCTCCCCTGCCTGAGATTCGGACGCCCGAAGTCTCACGCCGGCCAGGGTAGGGTCTGCCTTCACTGCCTCCCTAAACTGGGCTCCTAAATCTGGCCACCCCCCAGTCATGTCATTGCCAGGGGAAGGGGACAAGGTAAGGGGAAACAGTAAGTCAGCCTGTGGTTGCAACTGGTCCTGGCTTACCTCCCCGGGCTCCTCTGTGCCCTCCGCTAACGTTGGTCCCAAAGGCTGGGGGACTGCGGTGGCCACCGCCGACATTGCCGCGGTCTGGCTCCGGGTAACCGCCGCCACTGCAGCGGGCTGGGGCACATGGTCGTAGGTGCAAGTCATCGGTCCCAGGTCGTTGCCCAAAAGAATTTCAGCATCCAAACCTGGTAAAACCCCCACCTCCCGCACACCCTACCTCTATCTTTTGTCTTCATTTGCTGAGATGGTTTCCTGATATCATCTGAATGATTACCTGATTGCTGAGAGAAATGCTACATCATACTTCTCATTCCCCAACCCCAATGTAAGTGTACTTCTTGTTTGTTACTGTATTATCTCGTGTGTTCACCTATCCTAAGGAATAAAATCACTTTATTGTATCTTAAGCCTCGTTTAGTTCAAATCCAGTTATTTTTGTATAATATTAATAAGCCTTTGGAAAGCTATCGTCACAGATCCATTACAAGGTTACTGGGTGTCTCTGCAGCAATTCAATATTTAAGCCTACCTATGTGCTAATTAGTAACTAAACTGAAATAGTGCTAACTTTGTTGCTACAAGTGTACAGATCAGTGTATCTAAATCACTAATGCTAGCACAGGATGCAAACTCTACCTAAGTGATAGATGACACTATCCAACACTAAGGAGTAAAGAATATATCACAAAAACGGAGCGAGCGAAAAGAACTCAAATATTGCACTCAAACTGCTTAATACTGAACTTTTACTACATTTGCATTTACGAAGGGTATGTGGAAGTAATATAAATCGTAACTTTTAGTCAAATAGCCTATAAAACCCCAATACATAGAGTATAGTCGGGGAAGTCAAAATATCCTTGGTACAATTAGAGAACAGTCGCTCTTCCGTTTACAATAGACACATAGTAGCACCGCAGATAAGCTGCAGTCACACAAAAGTAACAACAACATTAGTAAACACAAATCAGTGTATTAGGGGTAACAACACTGATCCTTGTTTCTCTATAATACTCTCCTTCCCCTCCTGTCCACTGTCCCCCCCCTCCTGTCCACTGTCCCCCCCCTCCTGTCCACTGTCCCCCCCTCCTGACCACTGTCCCCCCCCTGTCCCCCTCCCCTGTCCACTGTCCCCCCCCCTGTCCACTGTCCCCCCCCCTCCTGTCCACTGTCCCCCCCCTCCTGTCCACTGTTCCCATCCCCCTCATGTCCACTGCCCCCCTCCTGTCCACTGCCCCCCCTCCTGTCCACTGCCCCCCCCTCCCCTCCTGTCCACTGTCCCCGTCCCTCCCCTCCTCCTGTCCACTGTCCCTCCCCCCACCTTTTCCTAGCGGGAAATTTAACTCACGGGCAACGCCGGGTCTCTCAGCTAGTAAATAAATAAAAACTAAAAACAAAAAATACAAAGTTCTTGGCGCACTATCAGGTAATATAACCTGACAATAAGGAAGTCCCAATTCTTTGATTGCAAGGATGTTATATGGGTCCGGAATCTGATTTCTTTTAGAGTCCTTTGAACAGTGGATCAAAATCTGTAATTACACAAAACAAACCACCATTGCGCCGTAACTTCAGGTCAATCATTAACTCCTCCACCGTTGCCAGCTACTTACTTAAAAGTAGGAGATAAAGGGCATATAAAGGTATCTTTAGCTTTCTTCCTGGCAGGCTGATACTCTATATGTTGACAGGCGATGTTACCCCTCTCCAAACATTTAATCACAACACCATGTACGGAATAAAAATATAAAAAGAACCAATGGTATGATACCGTAAAATTTAATAAAACAATTAGGACTAAACAACAATGCACTCACATGTTGACCGTCCCTATGATCGGGTTACAATGTGCCGTCTGCTTGCGTGAGAGGATACCGGAGTGAAGCAGATGGAGGTAGGATCTTGCGTGAATCCCCGTTTCGTGGCCGCGACTCGGAGCGCCTGGTCCCCCTCTGATGTCGTCACTGTTAATGCGCCTCCTCTCCACACTCGTGCACACAGTAACACGTCCTGATAGAACTCCACCCTACGCACGTTTCGTGACTATTGACGTCAGTTCTTCAGGGGTAATGGAGTTATTGAGGAAGTCCGTGCTATTTAAGCACATCTAAAACCGTCCACATGGCTCCAATTGGATAATTACCCAACCCGGAACTCCTATCAATTGTCACATACATATAACATAATGGGACCCAATGGAAATACATCATAATCATAGATATACAAAGATATGAATTACACATCCTGCATACCACTCAACAATATACAGACAAATCTTTATTCTAAATCAATAGTTTAAAATTGAATACTGCTAGCAACTCTATAGAGGTAATTTAACACTATACTGCCCAAAAGGAATTACTGCTAGCGTTGAACTGAGAACACAGAGGAAAAAGTACAGACCAGGGAATGGATAGCAAATGCCCTTTAAATATAGAACCGACCTAGCCATCTTTAAGAAATGATGCCAGATCAAATTCTATATTCAGACCTCTTGGGGTCAAGGTTTTGAGGGTATAAATCCAGAAGCTTTCGCGTCTGGATATTAGATTCATCTTGTCTCCCCCTCTCCAATTTTGTTAGGTTAGGTTGAGCGCTTAGTATATGATTAGTTTAGTTCTTTTTATCACTGCATTTGTATCCATTTCACATATCAGCAGCCAACCATATTATATCATAATGTCACTTTTTTCTAGTCGAGCACTTCGTAGTTGTAATTTAGATAGCATCTTTGCAGATGAGACAGAGGTGTAGCACATAGATGTGGATACTGAAAATTTAGACACTCTATTTAATAAAGTAGAAAAACTTCTCACACAAGAAATGAGGCAAATGTGGTTAGTGGTAGCACTTAAGAAATATATAGAAAATAAAAGAATACCGAGAGGACTTAGGGTCCTTAAAGTACCAACACTTGAAACAGAGAATGAGGACTTCATGAAGAAGTGGAATTATCTTCTCGACACATGTGCATTTGGCTTAGTCAATTTATCCATACAGTATAGGAGTAAATCCTTAGATGTGTTGGATAAGGAGATTATTGAAATCCAAGAAAAATTGGAAACATTTTCTGATCTCAAAGAGTACAAGATATTAGACGAAAAGATCTCACAAAGAATAGATAAATTGGAGAAGGAGGTCATCAATTCTAAACAGAAAAAATTTATAAGGGACAGAAAGGATTACGAACAAAATAGACAAAGGGACTGGAAATCAGAAAAGAAAGTCATAATCTTGGAAGAAACCCCTATAGTAGAGGAGAAGTCTACACCTATCAATAAGGGAGTGATACGTAAGGAAGACACTAATATAAAGAAAGATAGTAATCCAGCAACTAAATCATCTAATAAAAAGATGGCGGCATCTCAACGTCCCTTTTTGGGAGCTCGGCCACAAGCACCATTTAGGAACAATCCACATAGATATCATGGTCCACCTCGTGGTGGTTACACCAATGGCCATGGTAGATATGAGCATCACGAGTATTACCATGACAGACCAAAGGATGGTCCTAGAGGTTATGATAACAGTGTTTTTAGACCAAACAATGGTTTCAGACCCTACAACATACCATCTAGAGATCATGAGAGCAACCATTATCAAATGTCTTTTTTAGATCACGACAGGGAATAAGACTTCCCTCCAAGGAGGAACAGCAAGACAAACAACCTAATAGGGAGACAAGACACCCCACGGTCTACAAGACGCAAAAGAACAGAGGAAAAAGAGGAGGAAGGAGGAAAGAGAAAAAAATCAGACCAAGGGAACCAGCGGTAGAGGTTAGCAATGTATTCAACATTAGTGGTTACAAAACCAGAGGTTGAGGAGAGGGTTCTTTCCAAGGGTCTTAGTTTCGCCCCTTCACATGGACCAAACATGTTTGATTTATATATAGACACACACAAATTTGTGAGACGTCTCAACCTTAAAAAGTATTTTATTAAAGACGCTGTAAGTAGGGAAGCCATTCAAGAAACTAGTAATTTGAGTAATACTGAATCAATTCCATTAACTAAATTCAAGAGACCTTCTGTTTTTTATCCTAAACATATTAAGGGTAACTTTATATACACATCTTCACTGAATTAGTCATTTAGGATATGGAGAAAGCCACTAGTGAGTTCAAGTTCCATAAACCTAATTTGAGCAAATTAGAAAAGGAAGCTATTAAGAGTCTAGAGAGTAATACTGAAATTGTAATAAAATCAGACGACAAGGGGGGTGGCATTGTCATCATGGATTCGGCCTATTATAAGGCAGAGTCCATGAGAATCCTAAGTGACACAGCCACATACCAAAAACTGTTATGTAATCCATCGGTTGAGTTTAAGGAAATTTTTAATGAGTATATACAGAAGGGATTCAGTGATGGAATTATTTCCAAGGGAGAATTGGAGTTCTTGGACATCCAACAGCCAAGGATTCCATATTTCTATTTTATACCAAAGATTAATAAGGATCTTTGGAATCCCCCCGGTCGGCCCATTATTTCTGGGATTAAATCATTGACCTCCTATCTATCCCAGTTTATTGACTCCACATTACAAAAATATGTTTCCCAAATACCCTCGTATCTCCGAGATACAACTCATGTACTAAATATAATTAAGGATTTAAAGTGGGAGGATCATTATATATGGGTCACGTGTGACGTGACTTCATTGTATACGGTCATAAACCATGAGTTAGGTATCGAGGCAATCAGGAGAGTAATAGACCACGATGATAGTCTTGAACAGGGATTCAAAAACTTTATATTGGAAGGGATAAGATACATTCTTACCCATAATTTCTTTAATTATGACAATAGTTTCTACCTCCACATATGCAGCACATATATTGACGATGTGCTATGTATCTGGGGTGGAAATGAGGAAGATCTGGGTAAATTCCAACAGTACCTTAATACCAACAATTTAAATTTGAAATTCATATTTAATACCAGTCCACTCACTATTGATTTTCTAGACTTGACATTGTTTATTGAGAAGGGATCCATTGAGACCAAAACCTTTTACAAAAAAGTAG
This sequence comes from Ascaphus truei, assembly GCF_040206685.1. Lineage (NCBI taxonomy): Eukaryota > Metazoa > Chordata > Amphibia > Anura > Ascaphidae > Ascaphus > Ascaphus truei. The sequence continues at coordinate 8,884,704 of NC_134504.1, forward strand.
ATGCGAACACCTATCTCTTGGCATCAAGCCACCATAACCCTAGATGGATTAATAATATTCCCAAGGGCCAGTTTCTAAGAACGAAACGTAACTGCTCTCAGGCAGAGGTATTTAACACACAGGCCAATGAATTAAAAAATTAATTTATGGATAGGGAATACAGTCACAATAAGGTTGAGGGCATTAGAAGCAGCAAGAAACACCAATAGGGAGGATCTAATTGTTATGGATAATAAGGGAATAAAAAATAAACAAGAGGAAGTTGAATTTATTCCTTTTATTACCAAGTATAATGGAATGGCTACCAAAATCACACAAATAATTAAAAAGCACTGGGGAATTTTACAAGGTGATACATTATTAAATACAATATTACCCAAGTGTCCGCAGATAGTATTTAAGAGGGCAGATAATCTAAAACTAAAGTTATCCCCCAGTTGTCCATTAAAAGAACGCAATACTACGTGGTTGAAGGAACTGAATGGGTTCTTCACATGCAGTAAGTGCATTGGTTGTAGATATGGTTCCAAGTGTAGGGACTTTAAGTCCAACGTCACAGGAATATCGTTCCCAAGTAAGTAATTTATTACCTGCAGGAGTCCTTTTGTGGTCTATCTGTTAGAGTGCCCGTGTGGGCTACAATATGTAGGGCGAACAGGTAGACCACTAAAACGACGCTTTGCAGAACATGTTTATAATATAAAAAGGGGTTTGGAGACACACGGACTTCCTCAATAACTCCATTACCCCTGAAGATCTGACGTCAATAGTCACGAAACGCACGTAGGGTGGAGTTCTATCAGGACGTGTTACTGTGTGCACGAGTGTGGAGAGGAGGTGCATTAGCAGTGACGAAATCAGAGGGGGACCAGGCGCTCCGAGTCGCGGCCACGAAACGGGGATTCACGCAAGATCCTACCTCCATCTGCTTCACTACGGTATCCTCTCACGCAAGCGGACGGCACATTGTAACCCGATCATAGGGACGGTCAACATGTGAGTGCATTGTTGTTTAGTCCTAATTGTTTTATTAAATTTTACGGTATCATACCATTGGTTCTTTTTATATTTTTATTCCGTACATGGTGTTGTGATTATGTTTGGAGAGGGGTAACTTCGCCTGTCAACATATAGAGAATCAGCCTGCCAGGAAGAAAGCTAAAGATACCTTTATATGCCCTTAATCTCCTACTTTTAAGTAAGTAGCTGGCAACGGTGAGGGAGTTAATGATTGACCTGAAGTTACTGCGCAATGGTGGTTTGTTTTGTGTAATTACAGATTTTGATCCACTGTTCAAAGGACTCTAAAAGAAATCAGATTCCGGACCCATATAACATCCCTGCAATCAAAGAATTGGGACTTCCTTATTGTCAGGTTATATTACCTGATAGTGCGCCAAGGACTTTGTATTTTTTGTTTTTATTTAATTCTTATATTGTATTGCTATTGTTGTACTTACCTTCTGGATAGGTTTGTGTTTTTCACTCAATAGGCAGCCACTCCCGCAATCTGTCACATCAGTTTGTGGGATCTCCTCATATATCGGTATTCTTTTATATGAGATATTGTTGTTCATAGCACTTTTCAATCATTATTGTGTATTGTTTAGTTTAGGTAAATAGGTTGAGCGCTTAGTATATGATTAGTTTAGTTCTCTTTATCACTGCATTTGTATCCTCTTTCTCATTATATGAAAGGTAAAAGTGGATGTACATATTCCGATGCCATCTTCAACCAGATTGCAGTCTATGATCTCTCATCCAAAGATACCTTTACGTGTATTTAGATCGCCTCACACGTGTGAGTATCCAACTCATAAGAACGAAGAATACATTCATATCTGCATTTGAGAATACTGCACTATTAGATATTTGTTCTTTTCTTCCACAGACGTTTGCGCTTCCCTACGACTATAGACTTTTGAATGCTTTAGGGGTTGCTAGGCTTTGGATTCCCTCTGTTAATTCACTTTCGGGGACGGGGCTGCACTTCCTGCCTGTTAGGTGTCTTAGCCACACACCCCGTACTCCTAGATATTTCATGGGCGAGGGCTGCCAATTAAAATTGATAGCCATCAGTTTTTCCATTTCTTTGGGCAGGCTGATATTTAAACGTATGGGTATGGGGGAGATGGGTGCTCCAACATAAGGGAAAGCTTATCAATCCATAAATCTTGACAGAAGTCTTATATGCAAATATATGACGGAGTGGGTATACTAGAAATGACCTGTCAGTCACCAATAAATACCAGAATCACTTCTCCTAGAGAGAACATTAAGAATGCATATATCACCTCAGTCACCTCATTGGAGGAATAAAGGTACAGGTACTCATCCATAATGATCATAATGACGCAATTAAAGTGCAGACTTTGTAATCTTACCCACTCCTATAGTCTGAGGGAGTCCAATATGGCGTGCCAGCCGTCGATGCAGAAATCCAGAGTAGAAGAACAAGAGAAAACAGCGCACTGCCCGGGAGTCAGGTGGTGAAAAATAAAATCCTATTTATTCAGCACAATAGAACAAAAAACATCACCCCAGGAGGTGAACAGGGTCCTCCTACGCGTTTCGGACAGTAAAGTCCTTTATCAAGGTTTATCAAAGTTTATTAAAGACTAGCTGATATACCCGGCGTTGCCCTGGATGTAAATCCGTAATAGGTAGTATTTTGAAATAGGGTAAGAATAGGTTGAGTATTTGGTGGAAAGGTTGTATAATAATGTTGAAAAGAAACATGGAAGAAAATGTAATCCGATGTTGTTTAAAAATGGTTTATTGTGAAGTTATTGTGAGTCGGCGAGTGGCTGGTGAGTGCGGTGTGGCGGTCCCACTACGGTGGGAAGGGGTGTGAGGTGGTGGGTGAAAGGCAGGGGCAGGAGGGGGAAGGCAGGGGCAAGGGGGGGGAGGCAGGGGCAAGGGGGAGGAAGGCAGAGGCAAGGGGGGGGAAGGCAGGGGCAAGGGAGGGGGGGGGGAAGGCAGGGGCAAGGGGGGGGGGCAGGCAGGGGGTGAAGGTCAAGTGGTGGGTGGGTTTTTTAGTGACTGGGTGATTTAGTGACTGTGTGGGTGGGTTATTTAGTGACTGGGTGGGTTATTTAGTGACTGGGTGGGTGGGTTATTTAGTGACTGGGTGGCTGGGTAGGTTATTTAGTGACTGGGTGGGTTAGTGACTTTTAGTGACTGGGTGGGTTATTTATTGACTGTGTGGGTTATTTAGTGGGTGGGTGTGTTATTTAGTGGGTGGGTGTGTTATTTAGTGGGTGGGTGGGTTATTTATTGACTGTGTGGGTGGGTTATTTAGTGACTGGGTTATTTAGTGACATCTCCCACTACCCCCGGCCCCCGCACCACAGGCGGAGGCTTTAAGATAGCGGGCGGGCAGGCCTGCATTTCTCCCCTGCAGCGGCATGAAGCTAGTTTCAGGCCGGCATCAAACCCCCACCACCCCCCACATGCGGCGGCTTTGAGGGCATGAAGATAGCGGGCGACACGCCATTCCCTCCACCCCCCCCCCCCTCCATACCTCACGCGGCGGCTTGAAGATAGCAGGCGGCCGTAGTGGAATCTTTGGGGAGGTGGGTGGGAGTCACGTGGTGAGGTGTCCCCGCCGCGGCCGCCACTGCCCTGCTCCTCCCGCCGGCAGGTCCCGCAGTGCGCGGCCAAGCAGGTTTGCAGGCTGTGAGGAGGGTGGAAGGAGGCGGTAGGGCTGCTGCGTCGCCCCTGAGGGTTGTGAGGTGATGGGAGCGGCGGCGGCGCTAAACCCCCCACCCGCGCGGCCAAGCAGCGTTAAGGGCGCCGCGAGGGGAGGTGAGTTGCGGGTGAGGGGGGGTGATGATGGAGGGGGGGGGGAGGTGAGGTTTGGGTGAGGGGGATCCAGAGGGCCAGGCCTCGGTGTGTGTGTGTTTGTCTCTCTCTCCTTTGGCCCGTCACTCCGCCTCAGGCCAATGAGAGGTGTGCGGGGGCGGGCAGGCCAAGGGAGCCATCTCATTGGCCTGAGGCGGAGTGACAGGCCAAAGGTCCAATGCGATTTTCTCTAGGGACACAGGGAGACACATACGATGGTTTGACAAATATATAGATAGATATTGGTGTATAGCTTTTGCAATTTGTCGGATCTTTTCCTGGTTTGTAAATCAGGGAGATAGACGCCTGTAGCATATGTTCCGGGAATGATCCATCCGCCAGCACTGCATTAAACGTGCGCATAAGATGGGGGCTAACAACTTGGCAAATTATTTATAGTAAAGATTGGAAAATACATCAGGACCTGGCGCTTTAGAGAGTTTCAACTGTTTACTATGGAAGAATTACTACAAGTTATTAAAGTATTTTTGCAGCTTCTCTCTCTCTCCCCTGCTCACTCTGGGAAGGTCTGACTCTACTAGAATGTCCTCCAATGCCCGACTCGTGTTTACATTAGGCCAGGTCCCCACTGGCCACGGAAGCGCCCACTGTGGCGGACGCTGCAGGGGCAAGAGCCGCCCCTCAATGGGGCCGGGCCCGCAGCGAGGGGGGGTCGCCGCACTGCGCCGGCAGTGACTCCTGCTCTCAAGAGAATTGAGAGCAGGACACGCGACGGAGCGCTAGACCACGCCCCCGGCGGTTCAGTCAATGAGGGCGAAATTCCCGGGTGACGTCACTCCCCTCCCTGTATTTCCCCATACAGATCAGGGGAATCGGCTGCATGCGCCGCCAGCCTCGCGGGCGCGTGTGCAGCGCAGGCACTGGGGCCGTAGCCGTATGTGTGACCTTTTCTCTGTTATAGAGATTTTCAGAATACTTATTAAATTCTTCTACGATAAGTTTAGGATTAGAGGTCACCGTCCCTGTCTTCAAACGAGTTGCTTGTATATTATAACAGCCTGCTATTCCTAATCCTGTTTGCTAGCATGGTATCTGGCTTGTTTGCTTTTTCAAAAGACTTCCTGTTTGACCAACGTAGTGACTTCTCAGCCCGGGAGGTAGAAGCAGATTCAATTCAATTTTTACATCTTTTTCTTCTTTTAATGTGTCCGTCCTCCCATTATGTTTATGGAGGGCAGAAAACTGTGGTCAGTTTTGCTTTTAATTTGATTCTTTTTTGCCTCCCTCTCCTTTTATCGCCCTGCCACAATTTTGATAATCAGAGGTTCTCTTATCGCCTTATGGGTTTCTGATAGTTATATCAGAGATGATGTCACTTCCCAACAGCAGTCATCCTGGATGTTCAGACAGATCCCTTATACCAGCGGCGCACAAACTGGGGGGCGCCAGACTGTCTGCGGGGAGGGGCGCTGGGTTTACAGAGGCACCGCGCGCTTCCCGAAGGAACTTAAATTAAATGCATGGGGAGCGGCGAATGCCTCTGTAATCCTCACTTACCTTGGCCATGGCAACGCCAAGGTCATGTGATGTCACATTGCTATGGCGGCATGACGCCGGAGCCAAGGTAAGCAGAGGCGGGGCGCGGAGGGAGGAGAACCGTCGGCAGCGGGGTAGTGAAAAAGTTTGTGGCCCCTGCCTTATACCATAGCACCGACTGGTCCATGTCAGGCAAAGTTTTCTGTGACAATTAACATCATGACAGTATTAAGTTACCTGCCTATTAAATTACTGTGGTATTGCTATGCTACCAATATATTGGCCAACCTTACTCTAAACAAGCAAATGGTTTATTCCCTGTATGAATCCTCTGGTGTAAGAGGAGATGGTCCTTCCGTGAAAAGCTTTTCCCACACTCACTACATCTGAAAATTTTCACCCCTGTGTGAATCCTCTGGTGCCTGGAGAGGTGGCTCTGATAAATGAATTGTTTCTCACACACTGAACATGTGTAAGGTTTCACCCCTGTATGAATCCTCTGGTGTTTGAGGAGATGTTGCTTCCGTGAAAAGCTTTTCCCACACTCAGTACATGTGAAAGGTTTCTCCTCCCCTGTATGAAACATCTGGTGTGTGAGGAGGCTTCTCTTATCACAGAATTGTTTCACACACTCTGTACATGTGTAAGGTTTCTCCCCTGTGTGAATCTTCTGGTGGGAGAGAAGATTGTTCTTTCGTGAAAAATGTTTCCCACACTCTGTACATGTGAAAGGTTTCTCCCCTGTATGAATCCTCTCGTGTGTGAGGAGGTTTCTCTGATCACTGAATTGTTTCCCACACTCTGTACATGTGTAAGGTTTCTCCCCTGTGTGAATCTTCTGGTGTGAGAGAAGATAGTTCTTTCGTGAAAAATGTTTCCCACACTCTGTACATGTGTAAGGTTTCTCCCCTGTGTGAATCTTCTGGTGTGAGATGAGTGAGTGCTTCCATGAGAAACGATTCCCACACTCACTACATGTGAAATGTTTCACCCCTGTATGAATGTTTTGGTGTGTGAAGAGAGCGTGGTACTGTGAAAAGTTTTTCCCACACTCTGTACATGTGTAAGGTTTAAACCCTGTATGAATCCTCTGGTGTCTGACAAGGGTTTTCTTTTCACTAAATTGTTTCTCACACTCTGTACATGTGTAAGGTTTAAACCCTGTATGAATCCTCTGGTGTCTGACAAGGGTTTTCTTTTCACTAAATTGTTTCTCACACTCTGTACACGCGTAAGGTTTCTCCCCTGTGTGAATCTTCTGGTGTGAGAGAAGATAGTTCTTTCGTGAAAAATGTTTCCCACACTCTGTACATGTGTAAGGTTTCTCCCCTGTATGAATCTTCTGGTGTCTGACAAGGCTTTGCTTTGCACTGAATTGTTTCTTACACACTGTACATGTGTAAGGTTTCACCCCTGTGTGAATCCTCTGGTGGGATAGGAGTTTCCCCTTCCGTGAAAAATGTATTCCACAGTCTGAACAGGTAAAAGTTTTCTTGCTAGTGTCGACACAAAGGTGTGTGATCAAATCCATATTCAGCGAGAAGCTTTCCCCACACTTACAACAAAGAAAAAGCGGAGCACTGCAGCTCCTTCTTGACTCACTCTCGTATATTTCAGTCTGTGCTGTGAGCTGTACAAGGCCTGTAAATTCACCCTCCTGTTGAACTGGTTCCTTGCATGTGTGCAATATGTGGCAGGAATCATTGGTTTTCGGCACTTCAGGGCTGCAGGAAGTGAAGCAGCTTTTGGACATGCAAGAGCTCCAGTTCTGCTCCTCGTTCAGGCAGTTCTCTAACAAGAGAGAACAAAAAAGACAGAGCTCAAATGTTTTCAATCTGTAAAACAAATGAATAAAAAATACTTTGCAGAATTTACTTAATCACTACTTAATTAACAAAATGTTCTGGTTACTCTATACCCATAGCTCTAAAACAGTGGCCCCTGGATATCCAAAAACCCCAATGACTTTGGGGAACACCACCAAAGACCTGCAATATGTTTCTGGCAGTTCACACAGTGAATTAATTTTGCTAGACATATGTATTCATTCCTGTATTGATTATAAACATGGACATTTACATCCTCCAAATCATAATTAACATTGAACTTGGCCATGAGAAATAAAGTTAAGGAAATTGTGGTCTATCATACTAGTTAGTTAATGCCATCAACCGAACCTGACAGAAATATATAGTGTAAAGATAGGTGAGAGAAGTATACATGGGCATCTAAACACGCCCAATTGCTCCATTTAATGTCTTACATAGTAGATGAGGTGGGAAAAAGACGTGTACAGACAAACATCCGACCCCCTTGCACCTCACATCACCCCCCTGCACCTTACTCATCTCCCTTCCCAACCCCCTCCCATGCCTACTTCAGACGTGAGGAGAGGCTGGTATCCTGCGGGTGCGGTGCCGGCGGAGGAGGAAGCGGCGGCAGAGCAGGCAGCACGCACTCGCAAGCAGCAGGCACCAGAAGTGCCGCACTGCTAGAGCGTGCAGTCTTGAGAGCCGGGCTCGGGGATGGGGAGAGAGAGAGATCGGGGGCGGGGGGGAGGGGGAAGAGGGAGGAGGGGGAAAGCCGCCCCGTGTTGTGCAGGCCTGCCTAGCAGATATAATGGTCTGCCTGGTAGTGATGTGAAGGATTTATGGATTTTGGGTAACTTCCTGTTTCTTCTGTGATCCACCTTTCTTGAAATACCTAGATCAATAATAGCATCAATTTCCTTTTTGAATTTGATGGTATTGATTCTTATTTTAATAAGCTCTTTTCCAGATTGCTCAATAACTAGAATAATTAAATCAGAACAACATTTATTGAGTATGCTGAGAAAATGACATAAAGGGGTTCTCAGTAAACAACACTAGGAGCTAATATGAACGGAAGTGACGTCGTTAATCCCACACGTCGCTGCCATGGGTATACAAAGATGGCTGGCGCAGAGCTTCCGGTGCTGCGGGTGTAGTTAGATGGCGGAAGCCCCGCAAGTCCTCCGGCTGTGAGCGGAGGAGTCGCTGCTCAGCCTCTCTCCTCCCTCTTCTCTACCTCCGCTTCCCCTTCCCCGTGTCCCGCTGACTGAGAGCCGCCGGAGGAGGAGAGGAGCCCCGAGATCATGGAGGGTAACCGGGACGATATCGACGCCGCTCCTAACGGCCGCCAATTCCCCCCCATGCCCGCTGCGCTGTCAGCATACATACGCCAGCAACATGCCATGTCGCCTCACGCTCCAGTAACGCGGGAGGCGGGGTTGAGCGTGCCGCTTACAGAGAGAGAGAGAGAGAGAGAGAGAGAGAGAGAGAGAGAGAGAGAGAGAGAGAGAGAGAGAGAGATGAGAGAGAGAGAGAGAGAGAGAGAGAGAGACGAGAGAGAGAGAGAGAGAGAGAGAGAGAGAGAGGAGAGAGAGAGAGAGAGAGAGAGAGAGAGAGAGAGAGAGAGAGAGAGAGAGAGACAGGAGACTCAGACAGAGCCGCCGCGGGTCCGCAGCTCGAGGGGTGGGGAGGGGGTCAGGAGAGAGGGGCAGGACACAGGAAGAGAGACACACACACAAACTGACTGACACACACAGTCACGCACACACACACAAGGCATTCATGCTTATTGCAAATACAGGGATGTGTGCCAAGCACGCACGTTCTAAGTCCAAATTTATTTGCGTTTGTCAATGAAATTGTATTTTTGATTTTTTTAATTAAAACATCACAAACACAAATACAATTTCTGTGACAAAAGTCAAAGAAGTTTCACTACTATGCGCGTGAACAGCGCACACAGCTTTTTTTTATTCAGTTACGTGCTATGGAGCTTTCGCTTTTGTTTGTTTTTTGTCCATATGCATGTGTATATATATATACATAAAACACACCTATATCTATATATACACAACATATATTTAACCTGCTACCACCACCCCCAGAGGAATGTACGTACAGAGTCTCTGGTCTCTGTTTATTAAGGAACCGATGCACCTAACCGTGCGCAGAAACAGAGTGGGAGGGAACTCCAGTGGGAGATACGAGATTGAATGTCCAAATAATTGACATGGCGTCCTAAAACAGTGGCTTTGGGATCTAGCCACCAGGAGGCGAAATCAGCAATTTTTGTTTGTTATGGAAGCCATCAAGTCTATCGATGGGTGACCACATCTTTGTACCATGTCCATGAATATTTGTGGACAACTCCCATTCTACAGACAGTGTCTGCTCGAGAAATCTACCTTTATATTTTGGTTAGAAAAACAAGGTTGTATGGTGCTCTAGAACAAAAAGCAGCAAGTGTGAAAACAAGCAAAGTCTTAGATGGAGTACCCCTCCAAGGAGAATAAGTGAGGCTAGGATATAATACTCCCAAAAGCACTTTAGATGTATAGCTGGAAAATGTAATCCCACAAGCACTGAGGTAAGGATAATACACACCTGCCGGTGTCCAGCATCAAAACATCATAGTAATAATATGGGGTATATAAACAATAAAAATCCTTGCAGCCACTGATGGAAATGGAAAGTGGAATCAACCGATCCAAAACTCCCTGAAGAGACCCCTGTGGTTTCGAAACGCGTTGGAATAGACTGCGATTCGATTACCAAGTGAACAAGCACATCCTGAAGTCTATACTTTGTGAATTTGGATCGGTGAGGAGATTGAGGCGCGCGATATTCACTGTCGCGGGAGAGTGACGTCACGCATTCCGAGACGGAGAGTCGGGCGGCTGCAGGCTGTGGTGATTCACCACAAGCCATCACCCTCACCAGCTGAACTCGTTTCTGCCAAAGCGGACACTACCCAAGGGTACTAGAAGTGTATCCAAGATCTACAAGTCATCAGGTGGATCAACCTAGATGACATCGCCCCGGAGACACCTGGTTGGCGTTTGGGTAACAATCCCTGAAATGCTGCTTTAAATCATCCTTAAATGTACGCTTAATACTCACCTATATTGCACAATTGAACATTATAATTTTTAATGCACTAGGAGCGTTGTGCGCTGTGTTTTTGTGTTTTTTTCTCTCTGCTAGATGGTGCACCTCCCCTGCAGTCCTACTCTGACTCTCACTCAAGTGTTTCTACTACCGGCTAATACTTGAAACCCGCAGCCGCATACCATCTCCCACCGCCGTATTCCTTCTCCAGTCGCCGTATACCATCTCCCCCTGCCGCCTGTTAAGCACCGGTTCGACGAACGTCAGAAATCCCAAGAACAGGTTCGCACGAACCAGTGCGAACTGGCTGAATCCCACTCACACTCCCCTCCCTTAGTAGCCATGCCCCCGGCCCCTGCTCTAAGATTTTTGCTGGACAGCCGAGGGAAACTTTGAATGTCCATAATTTGGGAGGTGAGTCACATTGGAAGTCAAAATAGTTTCGTTGACCTACAAATCCGCAGCAGAATGTCCAGTGAACGTTTTGTTGTGCTATATGGTGCCGTTTGTGAGATTTCGATGCTTCTGACAACAAACAAACGGAATCCAACTTAGAATTATAGTATAGATACTCACTTAATAAGCGTGGATCCATGCTGGCAGTGGGCAGTGCTCCGCTGTCCATGCTGGCAGTGGGCGGTGCTCCGCTGTCCATGCTGGTAGTGGGCGGTGCTCCTCTGACCATGCTGGCAGTGGGCGGTGCCTCCGCTGTCCATGCTGGCAGTGGGCAGTGCTCCGCTGTCCATTCTGGCAGTGGGCAGTGCTCCGCTGTCCATGCTGGCAGTAGGCAGTGCTCCGCTGTCCATGCTGGCAGTAGGCAGTGCTCCGCTGTCCATGCTGGCAGTAGGCAGTGCTCCTCTGTCCATGCTGGTAGTGGGCGGTGCTCCTCTGACCATGCTGGTAGTGGGCAGCGCTCCGCTGTCCATGCTGGCAGTGGGCAGTGCTCGCTGTCCATGCTGGTAGCGGGCAGTGCTCCGCTGTCCATGCTGGTAGCGGGCAGTGCTCCGCTGTCCATGCTGGTAGCGGGCAGTGCTCTGCTGTCCATGCTGGTAGTGGGCAGTGCTCCTCTGTCCATGCTGGTAGTGGGCAGTGTGCCTCTGAAGGTGCTGAGATAAGATGGTCCTTGATTTAGATTAGGTGGGTGCCAGCTGTACCTGTATAAAAGAGAAGAAATGTAATTAGTACGATCTGTTTTATTGGATAAATATACAGTATTTAGTGTGAGCTTTCAAACCTAAAATTATAACACAAAACAACCCCAAAGGAGTCAGAGAGACAGGGACAACAACACCCACATCTGGTCCGTCCTCAAACAGGAACC